>NC_143256.1:30007150-30310181 GCF_984573655.1 Nuphar pumila | reverse complement strand
CAAAATGGTGTTTTTCCTCGTGGTTGACGACCTCGCCTAGGTAACAAGGCACATTTTCCTTTGTTATTTCTCTTACAAAGAATGACAACACAATTGTCGTATATTCAGCGGCGACTCCATCCCTAGCAATGGGATATTCTTCCAATTGTCTACCATATCATCAATAATCATTTTCCTCCCAATTCAAAATTCCCTCAGAGTCTAATCAAGACTTCATCCTGCAGAGAGCATCCACAACATTTGATGGTTCAAACAAGGTCAGGAAGAAGAACCACATCACCACAGTACTCCTCAGCCTCAGAAGAAGAGATGGGCTCCCCGCGATCCGAGAGGAGTCAAGAGCAGCAGTAAGGGGAGGATGGCATAGACCCGCAGATGTATGCCACGTTCCAGAAAATGATGACCAAAATGATGAGTGAACAGGCTGGGACCAGTGCAGAGAAGAACCCATTCAGAGAGAAGTTCCATGGGCACAAGGATAAGAAGACTTCCAAGAAGCAAGTTCAGCCAGAAGAAAATTCAGATGAATCAGAATCAGAGGAAGACACCGATGAAGAATATGAAGTGCCTCCAGCATTTCAGAAACATAGCCGAGAACAAAGGAGGAGTCACAAATCAAAAGGTCAAGTTGCAGAAAAGCTTTTGCAGACACAGTTCAGAGAAATGGCCAAAGTGGTTAAAGATCTGCAAGCCCGCGACAAGGGAAAGAAAGTCTTTACCAGCGAGGACTTCTATGATGGCCTCGAAGGAGATAAAGATCTAGAAAACCTGCCCCGTAAATTCATCAAGTTCGATGGTTCCGGCGACCCGAAAGCCCATCTCGCCATGTTCTTCGCCGAATGCTCCAAATTCAAGAGAGACAATAGGGCCCTATTTCTCTGTTTTCCTCGTAGCCTAGAAGGCACTGCCGCCAAGTGGTACTCCGAGCATATCAATCCAATCGACCTGCGAGAATTCGATAAGGTGGTTAATCTATTTATCGAGCGATTTCTGTTCAATGCTGAAGCGCTACCAACGTTAAATCACCTCTGTAATCTGAAGCAGGGAGATAGTGAAAAAGCCAGAGACTTCATTCGCAGATGGAGAGAGACCTGCAACAAAATGAAGGACCCAATATCAGAAGGACACGCGTTGTCGGTCATCCTGAATAATTTCTCCCAACCTTTGAGAGGCCTGATCTCTACCTCCCCAGCATGATCTTTTATTGAATTGATAGAACGAGCTGAATGGCTCGAGATGGGAATAGAAAATGGAGTATATGAGAGCCTCACACTCTCAAAGAGCAATTCAGATATCAAGAAGAAGTCAAACTTCACTTTCTCCGTGAATGCCCCTGGCAACAACAATGGCAAAAGCAAAAGGGGTGGCAGAAAGAACCACACCGGCGGGTCAGGGAGTCTAAATTCCAGCAAAGATGATCATACAGGACAAGAAAACAGAATCAACAAGCAGAATGACAGCTCTCCCGTGAGCATCCAACTAGAATTAAGGCCCCAGGGGAGGCCAAAGCATGATGGTTGGGGATACGACCGCAATTTTACTCCCTTAGAACAACCGCTCGAGCAAGTTCTGGAATATATGATCGCCAAAGGGATGGTTAGACTCCCCAAGATAGCAAATCCTTCTGTGACCATGAGAAGGTTCAAAGATCAGTTCTGCAAGTTTCATCGGACAATGGGTCATGACACCGAGCATTGTTTCGTCCTTAAGAACATTGTTCAAGACTGCATTGACAAGAAGCTCCTCGTTGAAGACGAAAAGGAGGACTAGTCATCCCGACTAAGTTTTTTTTTTACAATCATTCCAGAAGATGACCATGCCGACACTTTTCCATTTCTCCTCTTGCTTTTCAAAAAAATAATGTAATCCCATTTTCTTTCCTTGATTTTTAAGCATCAATAAAGTCATCGAATTTTTTTCAATAGCTTGGCACCATCTTATTTGCTTATCCTTCCTTTTCACAATGTCTCTCTTGTGAGGAATGATCTTGAGGATGCCTATCGGTCAAGGAGCTTGTTGCCTTATTCACCAATTATCCTTCTTTTATTCAAAATTTTCCTCCCTAGTTACACTGGGGCATTTTTTTGTGAAAATTTATCTTTACTTCAAAACATCCTGTATGCAGGCAGGATAAACCAATCTCTCAATTTGCACCCATTTGCGCTCATTTGCACTTCATTTGCATTGTCATGTGCATTTGCATTCCATTTGCATTTATTCTGCACCCAATTTCCAACATCCAATTTCCAACATCCAATTTTCAACATCCAATTTTCAACATCCAATTTCCAACATCCAATTTTCAATTTCCAAATTCCCAATTTCCAAATTTCTAACAGCCAATTTTCAATTTATAATTTATAATTTCCAATTCTAAATTTCTAATTTTGACCTTTGGGTTACCCAATTCTCTATTCGACCTTCGGGTCACTCAATTTCCAATTTCAACCTCTGGACCACCCTCTTTATCAGATTCTCAATTCAAGCCTTCGGGTTACAATCTTGCCAACATCAGTCATTTTCCCGCCTGCAGGTTCCAACTTTTCAGGCCTTCGGGTTACAAATTCATCAAATATCTATCATTTTCAAACCTTCAGGTCACATCTCTATCTATGACAATCATTTTCAATCAAAATCCTGCTTTCGAGCTGGTCGGTCAACAAATCCTGCTTTCGAGCTGGTCGAACAATCAAAATCCTGCTTTCGAGCTGGTCGAACAATCAAAATCCTGCTTTCGAGCTGGTCGAACAATCAAAATTCTGCTTTCGAGCTGGTCGGTCAACCCAAATCCTGCTTTCGAGCTGGTCGGTCAACAAATCCTGCTTTCGAGCTGGTCGAACAATCAAAATCCTGCTTTCAAGCTGGTTGAACAATCAAAATCCTGCTTTCTAGCTAGTCGGTCAACCCAAATCCTGCTTTCGAGCTGGTCGGTCAACAAATCCTGCTTTCGAGCTGGTCGAACAATCCAAATCCTGCTTTCGAGCTCGTCGAACAATCCAAATCCTGCTTTCTAGTTGGTCGGTCAACCCAAATCCTGCTTTCGAGATGGTCGGTCAACAAATCCTGCTATCGAGCTGGTCGAACAATCCAAATCCTGCTTTCGAGCTGGTATTCCCAAAAATCCTGCTTTCGAGCTGGTACTTCAATCAAAATCCTGCTTTTGAGCTGGTCGGTCATCAAATCCTGCTTTTGAGCTGGTCGAACAATCCAAATCCTGCTTTCGAGCTGGTCGAACAATCCAAATCCTGCTTTTGAGCCGGTCCTTCAATCCAAATCCTGCTTTCGAGCTGGTATTCCCAAAAATTTTGCTTTCGAGCTGGTCGGTCAACAAATCCTGCTTTCGAGCTGGTCGAACAATCAAAATCATGCTTTCGAGCTGGTCGAACAATCAAAATCATGCTTTCGAGCTGGTATCCACAAAAATCCTTCTTTCGAGCTGGTACTTCAATCAAAATCCTGCTTTCGAGCTGGTTGAACAAATAAAATCCTGCTTTCAAGCTGGTACTTCTATCAAAATCCTGCTTTCGAGCTGGTCAAACAAATAAAATCCTGCTTTCGAGCTGGTACTTCGATAAAATCCTGCTTTCGAGCTGGTAAGTCAAAACAAAACTCAACTGTCGAATTGATCTTTTACTGAGTCTTTTCAGGATTCAATTTTCGTCACGGATGTGTTAAGCCGGATGTTAAATGCTCTCTTTCACCAAGGATTTCAAGAACATTTCGTCAATGTGTCAATCAATTACCTGTTGATTTCAAAATTTTATTGCATAAATCTTTACCTCAGTTTACCTTCAGCATTACTTCCAAAAGAGTGAAGCTTTTGCGAAAAGAGATTCAAACTTCAAATTCTTTCTATTGGCCAACCAAAAGGATGAAGGATAAAGTCCTCGATATGGCCAGAAAAGAAGATTCAATGTTATTGAAAAGCCATAGATGATCGATATTGATCGCAGTCAATGGCGCATCTTTAAAGGCTATTCTTGTAAGGATGAGGCAGTGGAAATATCTTGAGTGCTAGAAAAGAGAGAATTCACCCAAGCCCTGTCTCCTCAGAATCACCTAAGCTGCAATTGAGTATCCGCAAAAGGGATCTCTCACCTGTCGTCAAGATGAAGGCGAATTAGGCGAGTAGACCCCCGGGGCCAAAGAAGATTCGAAACATCTCCAAGATGACGGAGTTTGTGACGGATCCTTCCAGGGAAAGTCCAAAGCACTGTCGAGATGAAGGCAGATGCGATGAACCTCTCGACAATCCCTAAAAGATATTTAATTTCAGCTATCTTCCAAAGATTTCTAACCCATGAGCCAACATCGTCCAAGAAGGATCGAAACATCTCCAAGTTGAAGGAGTTTGTGACGTACCCTTTCAAAAGAGAGAAAGAGAGGAAGAAGAAAGAGAGAAAAAAATCAGAACATCTCCAAAATGAAGGAGAATATAGCCAAAACACCAGAGAGCCGAAAGAGTATCAGGAGAGAAGCTCTCAAGATATCAAACTGCCAGATCTATCAAGAATCCTCTTTAAATTTGTGAAATTCTATTATCAATACTCTTTCATCAACTGCTTTCATAATATCAAATTCTCTTTCCTGCTCATATCAAGGAAATTGATAACTTCCTTGAAGAAGGTCAATCGCAAGCAATTTGGATTTCCAATCTCGATTCTACGAAGTGAACCTTGTTTGGAGGTAATGCTTTAGGTGGAAAAGAAAGAATATCTTTACAACAATGTGCAACATTTTCAAAAACTTTGAATCAACAAAATTTTGATAATATTTTCTAGCTATCCTGACGTGAAGTGAGAGCTTGATGTCCGTTTTTGATACATCCTGACACCAATTTTAAATCCCTTCTAAGGACTTGATTCCTTCCCTTCTTTGAGAGCATGAACTCTCAGATTTGCACATTTCCCTGTGTTCCCACTGTCCCACCATAGACAGTCCCATTTCGGTTCGAGGTCGAACCACCAATCATTTTCTCGCGAAAGGCAATTTCAAAAGCTGATTTTAGTCTCAGCAATGAGACGCCCAAAATCAATCCCTTTTCAAGCTTTAGGGACCCCATTTTCCTTCCTTTTGCAGAAGCCCTGTCGGATTTATTGTGCAAAATCCGAAGGTCCCATCATGGTCTCTTCCTTCGAGGATTCCATTCATTTTCCACCCGATCAGGATAAGGGTATAAACCTGAGCCTCACTCAAGGAGGTATTTCATTTTCCACCCGATCAGGATAAGGGTATAAACCTGAGCCTCATTCAAAGAGGTATTTCATTTTCCACCCGATCAGGACAAGGGTATAAACCTGAGCCTCATTCAAAGAGGTATTCCATCTTCCGCCCGATCAGGATAAGGGTACAAACCTGAGCCTCATTCAAAGAGGTATTTTCCGCCCGATCAGGATAAGGGTACAAACCTGAGCCTCGATCAAAGAGGTATTCCATTTTTCACCCGATCAGGATAAGGGTACAAACCTGAGCCTCATCCAAAGAGGTATTTCATTTTTCCGCCCGATCAGGTTAAGGGTACAAACCTGAATCTCATTTCAATGAGAAATTTCATTCCCCAATCAGGTCAAGGGTTCAAACTTGAGCTTCGTTTCATGCAAGGTATTTCTGTCCCATCCAGGTTAAGGGCAAAAACCTGAATTTCACTCTCATAGAGCAAATCTTTCCTCTTCATTCTTCGCTTCATATCTACCATCTTCCTCAGGCTAATTTCCTCACACCCAGTCAGATCCTTCTAACTGGGGCATTTTTTTTATATAGCCCAAATTTGGTGTATTTTTCTTTGCCACTAAGCTCGGCCACGAGCCGGCTTAGTAGCAAAGAGGGGCATCTATAAACACCCCAAATTTTCACTCACCTCCCCAGCATTTCCACCAAACACCATCATCCAGCCTTTGAAATCGTCGGAGGGCAAAATGGTCATTTTCTGAGCTCGAACCTTGCAAAAGTCCAAATTTCATCTGCAACTCTCAAAATTTCTCTATTTTTAGCTCAGATGTTCAAAATTTTATTCCTGACAGGAGACATGCATCTCCAAGTCTTGGTTCAAGATTCTATTGCATAAGACATGACATTGCATATCATTGCATGAGCATTTCAAATCACTGCACTGCACAGCATGTCATTTCGAGGTCCAGAACTCTTGATTTCAAAATTTTCAATCCAGATTAGAATTTCAACTCTTTTTAAAATTGATTTCAAAACCCTGGGTCTTCAAAATTATCAATTCTTCCCATTTTACTCCCAGGACTCTGAATTTCAAAATATTTTCTCAGGAAAACGATCTGGATAGTTTTCAATATGGATTTCAGCCACTTTACCTCAGATTTTTCCCTTTTGACAATTTCAAATATCTTCCTTTTACAAAATTGCCCTACAGGGGCCAACTCTTTCCAAAAATTCCTGTTTTACCAATTAGTCCAGATTTTATGAAAATTCCAAAAAAAAATTGTTGTTTTATCCTTATTTCAGTAAAGAAGCAATGTGGGACCCACACTGAGGTGGCGTCACACAAGCTTTTCTTTTGAAAATTTGAATTTTGAAAAACCCAAAAATATAGGAGCCTTGTCCCCTGGATTGGTGCCACTTGTCTTTTCTCTCTCCTCCCATTTCCATGCCAAGTGTCAGTGTGGGGCTACCCTAAGAAGCCGCCACATGTCATCCCATTTATCTGCCATGTGTCACCCTATCCATCCTGCGCCATGTGTCATTCCAAGATTACCAGGAGATGCCAAGTGTCATAGGTTGTCCTGTCTAGAAAAAGTGGAGCTTGTCTCCTCTGAGGTGGCGCCACTTGAAGTGTGTCTCCTGCAGGGGACACGTGTCAACCTCTCCCTCCTTCTAGAAGAGTAGCCTGACACATGTCTCTCCCTACTTTTCTCAGAAAAGTAGGAGACACGTGTCACTCCTAAATTCCTCCAGAAAAGATAGGCTTGTCTCCTCTGAGGTGGCGCCATTTGGAGTGTGTCTCCTGCAGAGGACACATGTCATTCTCTGCTCTTCTCAGAAAAAGTAGATGCCACGTGTCATTTCCTGCTCTCTTCAGAAAATCTAGAATTCAAATATTCAAATCTCCTCATAGGTGGCGCAGATCCTGAACTTCACCTTTTCCATATTGTATGAGATGGCGCCACATGGCTTGGCCCTCCTTCTCTCCCCTCTGCCACGTGTCATTCTCTGCTTCTTTCAGAAAAAGCAGGTGACACATGTCTCCTTCTACCTCCTTCAGAAAAAGTAGAGGATGTCTTCTCCCTACTTTTCTCAGAAAAGTAGGAGACACACGTCACTCCTGGCTTTCTTCAGAAAAAGCAAACCATTCAAAAATTCAAACAAGGCCTAGGTGGTGCAAATCCTGAGCTCTGATTTTTCCAGATGGCCTATGAGGGCGCCACATGTCCCTTGCCTATCCCTCCTGCCACATGGCATTGTAGGGGCCACCCTGAGGTGGCGCCACATGTCCACCCCCCATTCCTCCAGGGCCAACCTCCATTTAAAATTCAAATCCCCCATGAGGTGGCGCCATCTGAAGAACCTCCTCCAGCAGGCTGACACTTGTCAGGTATGGAACCATCCTGGACTGCCACATGTCCAGATCTCCTTTCATCAGAAAAAGTAGAATTCAAACTCCTCTGAGGTGGCGCCTTCTGAGCCCACTGCTCTGTTCTTCTGACATGTGTCAAACACCTTTTGAGGTGGCACCATTCCAGAACTCCCACTTGGCTCCATTTGTATTTTTTATTTTAATTTTAATAAAAGTAGCCCACCATGAGGTGGCGCCACCTGAGGACTCCCTACAAAAGGTGATTTTGAAATTCAAACTCCAAGAGAGCACCCTTTGAGGTGGCACCATCTGGGAGCTTCCTGCGGAGAAAATCAAGCAAACCAAATTTTGAAAAATTTCAAATCCTGCTGAGGTGTCTCACCCACAAAATTCTCATTTTTTATTTTCTCAAAAATCAAAATAGCACCCCTGAGATGGCGCCACATGGAGGGCTCAGATTGAGCCTGTTTGAAATTCAAATTTTTTTCAGAAAGTTTATAAAAACAAGGCTCCATGCCCAGCAGAGGAGAGACCATTTTTTGAGAGAAGACCATCTTTTGAGAACTCCTGTTGGACTTGAAAATTCGACCTAGCCTTCTTGAGAATCCGATTTTTGCACTTTGGAATTCACGCCCCCTTTGGCTCAGGGAAGAAGGCACGGTGGATCGATCTTGGTGAATCACTCGAAGCCCGAAGGGAAGGACGAACGAAGCTCGTGATAGCTGTCCCTTTCAAGAGCTTCAACCCTGCCTAACGAAGCAAGGTGCACCTCTTTTCCTTTTGATTTGATTTCATAATTCGATTCGTGAGTCGTTTGAAGAAAGAGCTCATCCGAGAGATGGATTGAGCTATTCTCATGAAACGACATATATAAAAATACATGATTATGCTTCCTTGATGATTTTTAGCATTCATGTATTTAGATAGGCTTAATTCGCATTTTATTTCATTAATTTAGAACGTTTCATGAATTAATTAGAATTAATTTAGCATTTATTTCAATTCTGCTCATTTTCAGTAGTTCTCTGTTTTTGTCAGTCAGTCCACACGTCATTTCATGTATTTATTTTTTACTAAAAATCCCAAAAAAATCACGAAATGCGCCCTTAGGTGTACCTAGAATTGTGCCAAAAATCGGAAGCATTTGAATTTGTTTACTGCGGTAAACATTCAAAATGGCAAGTCGGGTTTTGTTACCCGGGATGCGTTTTTAAAATTATTTTCTGAATTGTAAAATCGAGATCTCTCTCATGGGAGATCCGATTTTCGATCCGAAAGATGTTATGAACTCGAGAAAATGTCTAGTTTTTAACATGAGTTTTTCAGATTTTTTTGATTTTTTTTAATGTCTGACAAAAATCCGAGAATGCGGGACACGTGTCAGGGCCTGATTTGGGCCTCTGAGACTTTGGATCGACTTAGGTCGATGGGTTCTCTTTGTGTGTTGCTCCAAATCCAAAACTGTAAAAAGTGAACGTTATGTCCAAGGTGTTCTCTGTTTGCATCTGAAAGACTGTGATTTTTAGAACAGTGTTGATACCTGCTTTGGATTTTTCTTGTTCGTCCTCTGTTTTGTTACATTTGTCTGTTCTGTCAATTTAGGATTAAAAAGTTATATTTTTATCAATGTTTCTGTTGATCCAATGCCAAAGTCATGAACATGAAAGTTGTCCATGTAGGTGTCTTGAGTAGCTCTGATTAATATCATAAATTCCCATAGATGTTTTCTATTTTTTTAGCATTTTACATCAGATTAAGGTGATTTTTACCTCTGTCAGAACCAAATCCCTGTTATTGAACCCACCATGGCTCGAATCCCGAGGCTGTAAAAACCAAAAATATTTCATTTTGGGTATTTTAACAGTCTGTAAAATATCAGAAGTTTTCATGGTGTAAATCTTTCATTATCATATTGGGCATTGCATTTGGTTCGGATCCATAGGCAAAATCCACCATTTTAGGATTTCCTTTAAATTTTAGCATTTAAATCATATCATTTCGTAATTTTTAGCATTCTAGGCTGTTTATCAGAGTAGGTAGATGCTTCATACCGAATTTGGTGCAATTTGGAATTCATTTGAGGCTTGATTTGGCCACATCATCAAAATAGGGCCCCGCGGGACCCGGATCCAAGTGAAATTCGTTATTTTGGATAAATTGCAAAATGCCAAATTCTGATTTTACAGTCCTAATGTGTTTAGCAGCATGTCATAATGTATCATACTGCATTTCATCATCATTTGATTCAATTCGAATTTCGAAATCTCAATTTTACCAATTTTTCCTTCAAAAAACCCTGATTTTAAAGGTATAACTTTATAATTAGGGGTATTTTGGTCATTTTGACCACCATTTCGAATTTCAAACTATTTTCCACCGAATTTCCTGCATTTACATCATTTCAAATATCAAGGAAGCATGAGATTAGGGTTTATATTCAATTAAATCCAATAATTTCATAATATTATTAGAAAATCTTTGAAAAACCCACATATTTGAGCTAACCTTATTTCAAGTTTGGCAGGGACATTCAAAAGAAGGAGCTGAAGTCTGCAAATTTCCTTTTATTTCATTTATTTAGTGATGTAATAATGTAAATTTTGGAATAAGATATTTAATTTCCTGCTTAGACTAGGATGCATATCATATAGTTTAAATTTATGCAATATCCTGCTTATATGATTCATGCATTTTATTCCAAAAGCACTATGGATGTTCACGAATGGCACGTGCACCAACTCTTAGGAAGTTGATGGACTCGGTGGAATCCATATTTACGGCCCTAGTCGGAATATGGACGAGACCCAGATCCATCATCTTTCTACTAGTCACATTGAGCCTACACTCTTAGGCTATCTTAAAATGCACATCATATTTCCAATGTTTTCAAAGCATTGTGCGTTAAATCAATTAAACTCTGAACATATTCATGGCTACAGTCAGGATATGCGAAGGATTTATTTTGACTTAATACACATTTTTCAAACAAATTTCTTAGAAAAGCTTTCAAAGTGCATTCATTCACTCCTATCATTTGCATCATGAAATCATTGGTTTTCTCGTGATTTTCCCAAGAAAGTTTCATTCTCAAGAAAATCGATTTCTCAAGAAACTCTGAGTATTTTTCAAAATCGGTTTTCCCAAAGTCAAGTTTTCACAGCTCTCCATGAAAACCAGTCTCTCAAGAAACTTCTAAGTTGGATTTCCAAAATCAAAGCTTTCCCTCGATTTTCCCTAAAAAATGTTATTTTCTTAAGATTTCCAAAGGAAGTTTCCAATTTTCCTCAAAGATCAAACTCAATTTCCAAGTGTTTCAAGGCCAAGATTCTCAGGATTTCAGTTTCCCAAGTTTCAATTCTCTCTCTCCAAAGAATTTTCCAATGAATTTCAATCATTTTCCAAAGAAAGCTTTCAAAACTTGAAGCTTTTCCTGACAAGCATTTTTCCTTCAACTATTCATCTTTTCTCAAGAATTTCTTGCCATTTTCTCAGGATTTCCATCATTTTCCTAAGAAAAATCTCAAAATCTAAGTTTTCCTGAGAAGTGTTTCCCTTTTCAAATGTTCACCTTTTTTCTTAAGAATCACTTCCATTTTCCTAGGATTTTCAAACCATTCGTGATTTTCCTACATCTTTATGAACTTTCTCGTGATTTCAAAAACCCTTTTTCATCTGAGTTTCCTGAGAAATTGACTTTCATCTTTTTCCTAAGAGATTCTTTTCAACTCCAAATATTTTCCAAGCATACATCATGTTTTCCCAAGCTGCATTTTCCAAAATCTCATAGCACATGCCTGAATTCTCTGTGCATATAGGATATAACATAATTTCGATAATTTAATTAAGTCAAGCACAATTTTGGTCCTTGGTTCGATTACCCCTGTTAAAGGCGGCAGGAACGGTCGAACCTCGTACCGACAGGTCGAGCCCCATCCCATGGATTTTCCCGCAAATTTTCAAAACGGAGGCGAGTATTTCAAAACATTTCCAAAATCCGGTCAAGTTTGAAGCGCGAAAGCGTTTTCCTCTTTCTCTCTTCCGCAAGGAAGGGAGGACGAAAAAAAAAAAAAATTCGCGACGATAACACTATAGAACCCATGTCATTCTCAGTAAACCAATTCACAATTTCGACCTTCGGGTCAATCAATTTCCAATTTTCAATTATCAATTTCCAAATTTCCAATTTCCAATTTCCAATTTCCAATTTCCAATTTCCAATTTTCAATTATCAATTTCCAATTTCCAATTTCCAATTTCCAATTTCCAATTTCCAATTTCCAATTTCCAATTTCCAATTTCCAATTTCAAATATCAAATTTCAAAATTCCAATTTCCAAAATTTGACCCTTTTGAGTCACCCAATACCCAATTTCAATTATTTTCTCTTGCGAGAGACCCTTTTTATAGGGAGAGTTCGAGGGAGCTCGCTCTTTTCGCATGCTATGCAATTCGTTCACTTAGCCCCTTTTCAGGGAGAGTTTGAAGGGACTCGTGTCTTTGTGAACCGTTTGCAAAACAAAATTCCAAATTTCACACAAGGAACCCTTTTTATAGGGAGAGACTCGACGGAGACTTGCTTTCCTTGTGGCCCTATAATTTCAGACTAGGCCATTTCATCATGAAGGACCCTCTTTTCAGGGAGAGTGTGATGAACTCGTTCCTTCATGACCAATTTACCAACCTCACCAATTCCGGCCCCCTTTCTATAAGAGAAGCCTAATGTTAGGAAGTTTTGACGAAAGCTTAATTTCTCTTAGAAAGTTCGTTTTGCAAACACCTCCTCTTCAGGGAAGAGAGGAGTAATTCCCAATTCTAATTTCTGAATCTTCTCCTTTGGGGGAAAGGAGAAGATAATTTTTGTCATGGATGTGTTGCGTTGTGCTTCAAATGCTCACTTTCACAAAAGGATTTTAAGAAAATTTTGCCAATTTGTCATTAAATATTTGTTGATTTCAAAAATCTTAATTGCACAAAATTATTACTTCAGAATACCTCCACTATTACTTCCGAAAGGGCAATGCTTTCACGAAAAAGGATTCAAAGTTCAAAATCTTTTTATTGGCCAACCAAAAGGATGAAGAATAAATCCGCGATATGGCCAGCAAAGAGAATTCAATGTTGTTGCAAAGCCATGAGTGATTGATATTGATCGCAGTCAATGGCACATTTTTAAAGACCATTCTTGAAAAATAAACAGTCGAAATATCCTGGGTGATACAAAAAAATCCACTCAATTTTCATATCTCCTCAATCACTTAAGCTGCAATTAAATATCTGCAAAAGGGATCTCTCAATTGTCGTCAAGATGAAGGCGAATTAAGCGAGTCGACCCCCGGGGCCAAAGAAGATTTGGATCATCTCCAAGATGACGGAGTTTGTGACGGATCCTTTCAGGGAAAGTTCAGATCACCGTCGAGATGAAGGCGAGTGTGATGAGCCTACCGACAAACCCTAAAAGATATTTGATTCCAGCTATCATCAAGAGATTCCCAACCAATGAGCCAATAACTATCAAGATAATCCCTGAGAGAAAAGAAGGATCGGAACATCTCTGAGATGAAGGAGTTTATGACGTACCCTTCCCAAGAAAAAAAGAGAGAAAAGTCAGGACATCTCCAAAATGAAGGATGATGTAATTCCCAAAAAATCCAAGAGAGCTCCAATCTGCTAAAAAGAGAGTGCAGAAAGATCATCATGAGAAAAGAATCCCAGGATATCAGACTTCCAAATCTATCAAGAATCTTCTTTAATTTTGTGAAATTCTTTTATCAATATTCTTTCACCAATAGCTCTCGCAATATCAAGAATACTTTCTTTCCGTCCATATCAAGGAAATTGATAGCTTCCTTGAAAGAAAGTCAATCGCAAGCAATTTGAATTCGAATCTTGAATCTACAGAGTTAAGCCCAGTCGGAGGTAATACTTCAGGTAGAAAAGAGGGAATACTTTCAAAACAATGTGCATCATTTTCAATTATTTTGAATCAACAACAATTTTCAACATTTTGACAATATTTTTTAGCTATCCTGGCATGAAGCGAGAGCTTGAGGTTCATCTTTGGTACATCCTGACATCAGTTGTTATCCCTTTTTAGGACTTGATAACGGGAGTTTTCAAGATTCCTTCCCTTCTTCGGTATAATCTGAGCGCCTGGCTCTCAGATTCGCACACTTCCCTGTGTCCCCACTGTCCCACCATAGACAGTCCAATTTTGGCTTGAGGTTAAGCCACCAATTTCAGCAAAAGGCAATTTCAAAAGCTATTTAGTCTCTGCAATAAGATGCCCAAAATCAAACCCTTTTCAAGCTTTAGGGACCCCAATTTCCTTCCTTTTGCAAAACCCCTATCGGATTCATTGTGCGGAAATCCGAAGGTTCCATCACGGTCTCTTCTCTCGAGGATTCCGTCCATTTTCTGCCCAATCAGGTTAAGGGTATAAACCTAGGCCTCCTTTGATGAGGTATTCCATTTTCTGCCAAATCAGGTTAAGGGCATAAACCTGGGCCTCCTTTGATGAGGTATTCCATTTTCTGCCCAATCAGGTTAAGGGTATAAACCTGGGCCTCCTTTGATGAGGTATTCCATTTCCACCCAATCAGGTCAAGGGTACAAACCTGAGCCTCACGTGATGAGGTATTTCATTTCCCAATCAGGTTAAGGGTTAAGCCTGAGCTTCGTTCCATACGAGGTATTTCCCGTCCCATCCAGGTTAAGGGCAAAACCTGAATCTCATTTCTTTTTGGAGTAAAATTTTCTCCTTATTCTCCATTTCATATATACCATCATCATTTGAAGTAATTCTTTCGTACCCAGTCAGATTTATCCAACTGGGGCATTTTTATGGTTCAAATTTGGTATGTTTTCTTTGCCACTAAGCTCGGCCCTATACCGGCTTAGTAGCAAAGAGGGGCATCTGTAAACACCCCAAATTTTCACCCTCATTCAGTATTCATCCATTTCATATGTAATTGCATATCACTGCATACATTTTTTCATATCATTTCATTGCATTGCATAGCATAGCATTGCATGTCATTACATCTCATTTTCGAGATCCAACACTCTTGTTTTCAAAACATTCAATCCAGATTCGGGTTTTAAAACTTTTCTTTCAAAATCAATTTTAAAACCTGGGTTTTTAATCAACATTATGTCATTTGCAAACCTCAGGACTTTATATTTCGAAATATTTTCTTAGAAAACGATCTGGATTCATTTCAAACTCAATTTCAATTGATTTTAATTCTCAGATGAGGCCCATTTAGGTGGTGTCGCTTCTGGATTCCTTCACTTATCAAAAATCTCAAAAATTTTAGAGTCCTAGTTGGATCAGGATTCTTTTTCCAGAGTCCTAGTCGGATCAAAACTCTACTTTTCACTACCTTTTTACCTGTTTTTGAAGAAAACCTTTCAAAATCTCCTGTTTTGGCCAAAATCTCAGAGTCCTAGTTGGATCAGGACTCTTCTTCAAGAGTCCAGTCGGATCAGGACTCTTCTTCAGAGTTTCAATTGGATTGGGACTCTAATCTTTTACATCTATTTTATTCATTTTCAATCAAATCTTTTAAAATCTTTCAAAATGAGACAGAAACTCAGAGTTTTAGTTAAAACAGGACTCTGTTCAGAGAGTCCTAGTTGGATCAGGACTCTGATCATGATTTCAATTTTGAGAGAATCTTTCAGAAATCTTTCAATCTACCAAAACTATTACACTTTTATCAAAGAATTTCAAAATTCTGAGGTTTTATCTCAGAGTCCTGATCAAATCAGGACTCTACCCCAGAGTCCTGATCGAAGTAGGAATCTATCCAAAATTGATTTTTATACTTCATTTTCACTGGTTTTCAAAAGCTTTGCCCAAATTTCATTATTTGCTCATCAAAAAACCAAAATTCTTAGAGTTCTGATCGAATCAGGACTCTTTCTTAAAGTCCTAATCAGATCAGGACTCTGAGCCAAAATTCAATTTCATCCTGTTTTTAACTGTTTTTCAAAATTCTCTTATTTGATTTCTCAAAAAATCTAAAAATTAAAAGTCCTAGTTCAATCAGGACTCTGTCCTTAGAGTCTCAGTTGAATCAGAACTCTGTTTTATTCCAGTATTCATTATTGTTTTCACTGTTTTGACAAGTTCTTTCATTTGTTTTTCAGAAAATACCAAAAAAATCTAGAGTTTCAGTCCGATCAGGACTCTGTCCTGGAGTCCTAGTCCAGTCAGGAGTCTGTTTTGAAGTCTGTTTAATTTCCATTTTAAATCTTCTCCGTTTGTTTTCAAAAATTAGGTCATTTGGTAGAGTCCAGTTAATCCAGGACTCTATTTCAGAGTCCTGATCGAGTTAGGAGTCTAACCCTGACAGTATTTTCTGACTTGTTTCACCATTTTAGATGAAATCTTTTCAAAAATTCCTTCATTTGGCTTTTAAAATCCAAAATCTCAGAGTCCTAAGAGTTCAGGACTCTAACTCGGAGTTCCAGTTTGCTTAATACCCTGTTTTCAAAGATCTTGAATTTCAAATACTGATTTTAACCCCTTTTCAAAGCCATTTTCAGTGTTTATTTCAAAATTCTTCAAAACTCGATGTGGGCCCACTCAGTTGGCACCATATCCAGAGGAGTTCTGACTCGGTTAGAACCCTATGCCATTTCAAAAAATTCTAATTTTAAGTTTACTTTTGAAAATCTTTTGAAAACTCCTTCAATTTCAAGTTTTAAAATCGCTTTTTGAAAAAAACTTAAGTAGGGCCCGCTCGGGGTGGCGCCACATTTGAAGAAGTCAAGGTTAGACTAGGGTTATTCAATGTCCTAGTTAGGTTAGGGGTTTAGAGGAGTCAAAATCAATTTTAAAAATCCATTTTATTTAACTTTTAAACCATTGTTTTTTAAAGGTTTTAAATTCAGGTTTTAAAAACCAAATGTGGGTCCATACTAGGTGGTGTCACATTTGGACTTTTTAGGGTTTAATTAGGTATTAATTAGAGTTTAATTAGAGTTCATTTAGGGTTAGAAAACCACAAAAAATCGTCGCCCTTAGTGGATTTATTAGAAAGAGTCCTGAAAAAATGAAAAACCTCTTAATTAACCCTAATTAAGTGACTTTTTGAAAAACTATAAAAAGGGACTTAAGGGGGGTCAAAAGGGAGCTCTTTTTCTCTCAAATTTTCATGGCCTCTCTCTCCTCTCCAGCACCTCTACCTTCCTCCATTGCAGCTACAGCCCCAAGGTGAGTTTATTTAATATTATTTCATTATTATTTTATTAGTTTTTATGATTTTTCAATAGATTTCACCATGGAAACTCTTGTGTTCATGGATTTAACCATGGATTTCATCCAAGAACCCCAAAATCGACCCAAGAAGATGATCTAACTCAGTTTGAGGGTGTTTTCAAGGATTTTAATCCATTAGAATCGATGAGAGGTACATTTTTCATGTTCTTAACCGACGAAACGTGAGATTTACCCGTTAAATAGGTTAAATCCATGATTTCAAAGGTGAAAGCAAATTCCAGCCATGGATTCCATGTATTTTATTTTTTTATTTGATTATTCATGTTTATTACACGTTTTCCAGCATAAAAATAATTTTTATTTTACTGTTTTATGGTTTGTTTTATTGTTTTTCATTAGTTAATGCATATTTTCTCAAGTTTCTTAGATTTCTGTGTGTTTTTAGTTTAGAACAGAAAAAAGCATGCTGTTTAGAATTGAAATATGTATTGTTTATTTTTGATTTTTTTATATGTGATGCATGCATATGTGGTTGATCTACTGTAAAAAAATCAGAGATTTTGGACTTCGGGAACTCTGTCATAAAAATCAGACATCAAATCGGGTTTTTAAAACTTTAAAATCGTTGTTAAAATCAAGAGGGTAACTTTCTGTGGTGATATTTTTCTTATCTTATATCCGATTTTAGATCTTTAAAATGCCATGGATTCACATTGATTAGATATGTCTACTGTGAAATTTTCAGAATTTTTTATTACTGTTTAGTATTTTTCCTATGTCAGAGACTTTGATTTTCAATTTAAAACTCATTAGGGTTTACCAAAACCCTAATCAGACTTCTGTTATTCATAAATCCCAAACCACAGATTTGATTCATGATCTGTAAAAAGTGAGTATTGTTATTTTTCTGTCTACTGTTTACTGCTAAAATATCAGATATTTTAGATCATTATTTATATTTATCCCGAAATTATCAATTAAAAGTATCTGTTTTAGCCCCTATTAGATTTGTTAGATTTTAGTTCAGATTGCCAGAAGGGTTTCTCCCTAACCGGAGATGCTTTTTCCGATATGTAAATTGGTAAATCTCTGTTTTTTTCCTAGTTTGTCTCTGTAAAATTTCATAGATTTTCATAAAACATTGACCCCTAATTCGGGTCTAACTTTGAAACTGGTTGGTGAACTAGGTCAAAAATAGCATATTTTTAGGGTTTGATGCAATTTTCGGGTTAATTTAATGTCAAAAAAATATTTTTATAATTCTAATTCAAAACTATGGTTATAACAAGTGTAGGTACCAAATTTGATGAATTTTGGAATCTGATTGATGGCTGAATTAAGCAAATTGCAAAACAGGGTACCCGAAGAATTCCAAAACATTGCAAAAATCACAAAATTTGTGATATTCTTGGATTTTTTTGCATAGGCATATATTTTTAGGGTTTAATCATATTCATAATCATATTAGGATGCTTTAGGTTTAATTTGATGCTCATTTGATTTCATTTAGTGCATAAAACCTAAGTTTTTACCAAAATATTTTCTAAAAACCCTGATTTCAAGGCCATAGTCTTGCTATCAGAGGCAATTTGGTCATTTGACCTCAATTTCGAAATTCCTAACCCTAATTTTCATATTTTTAATCATGCCATAGCATATTTAGTTTGATTTATTCTCATTTGAATTTCAAAACTTGCATTTTACCAAATATCTTTCTGAAAACCCTAATTTCAAGGCCATAGTCTTGTTATTAGGGGTATTTTTGTCATTTTGAACCCAAATTCGAAATTTTATATCTTATATTCATGTTTATTTAAGTTTAATTCATATTTTTATAATTTTGATTTAAGGGAATCATGGAAAAGGCTTATATCTAGCAAAATCCAGTAATTTCTAGATATTACTAGATAAACCTAGAAAAGCCAACATATTTTCATTAATCAAGTTTTTTAGTTTCGCAGGTACCTTGAAGATTTTATTTTTCTTGTATTTAAATTCAATAGTGATGTAAATTAAATTAAACTTTAGAATAAGAATTTAAATTTCAGCTTAGACTAGGATTGCATTGCATATAGCTTAATTCTGCAAATATTAAATGTCTGATGAATGTATCATTCATGCATATTCTTATAAATTCACTATGGTCTACACGAATGGCACATACACTAGCTTTTATGAAGTTTATAAACTTGGTGGAATTCGTATTTATGGCCATAGTCAGAATATGAATGATACCCAGATTTATGATCTTCACATTAGCCACATTCAACCTACACTCTTAGGCTAACTTCAAAAATGCACTGCGTTTCTCAAAAATACAAAAAAAATTTCTCAATTCCTCAAATCCATATTCATTCATTTCATTCATTTGCCAATTCCAATTCAAATCTCAATTCAAAGAAGTTCATTTTCTCAAAATCCTCTAAGTCTTATTCAAAAATCGATTTTCTCAAAATATTGATTTGCCAATGATATTTCAAGTATTTCCCAAGTTCCAAATTTGATTTTCCAAGTTATATATTCAATTTCAAAGTTTGAATTCAAAGAAATCAAGTTTTTCAAAGTTATTTCACATTTCTCAAAATCAATTTTCACAAAATCTCTAGATTCTTCAGAAATCGATTTTCACTTTCTCAAATACAGTATCTCAACCTTGATTCATGATTTTCAAAGAGTTTATTTTCCAATTATTTTCAATATTCAAAGCAAACATCATGTTTTCAAATATGCATTTTCAGAAAATTCATAGCACATGCCTGATTCTATGTGCATTTAGAAATTAGAATATGGTTTAGACAAGTTGAACAGAGCAGAGTATAAGATTGATCCTTGGTTCGATTACCCCTGTTAAAGGTGGCAGGAACGGTCGAACCTCGTACCGACAGGCGAGTCCCATTCTTCGGAATAATCCCGCATTTTAAAACGAAGGTGAGTTATTTTCAAAAACTATTTCAAAGGTCAGTTTGACTCGCAAAAGTTTAAAATTTTGCGATGATAACACCATTCCACAGAGCAAGGCCACAGTATCATCAAGTTTTCATCAACATCTCCTTCCCCCTTTCTTCAGAACCTCTGCAAATTAGGTAAGTTTTCCTCCCTTTCTTCTGATTTTTCCCTTTATTTACCTGTTGCGGATCTACCATTGACGCATCATTGATGGTGTCAGTTTGCTTATCGCAATACCGACCCACCAAGTGCTACAGCCATAGGAATCAAGCGATTCCAACATTTTTTCTTTCCTTCTTTGTTTTGTTTTGTGGTTTTATTTTGTTATTTTGAGTTACATTTTCAATATTCTGTTCGATGTTCTACCTTACTATGTTTAAATTTTTGTATAAATTTTGGTTTGAATTATGCCCGATCCTCCCTAAATATGGTAAAACTATATAAAAAGTTCATGAGGGCATCACCCCTCTAAGATAGAGGCAGGAATTTCGATGGTCGCACAGTGAGAATGGCAATCAGTATACAGATTATCACATCTTCTACAGAAAAACTAGAAGTGCCTCGCCAAGAAATCTGTTGCTCTTGTCCATTCTAGATCGCACCATCATTTCCTTGTGATATTAATTTGGATCCATCGGTGAAATTATCCATGTTAAAATTTCTGTCACAAATCAATTTTCATACCAAAAAAATTATCCCTGCATCTGATCAGCTAACTAATCTATTGGGACTTTGAAAAAATTAATGTTAGAACTCCACCTGCCGACCAGTTTGAGGTTAATCTGAAGGTCCGAAATCAGTTGATTGATGGATCTGCCATTTAAATTCTAGATTTGATATTTAAAGTTAGTTTATTAGTTCATTATCAATCTGGAAATTTATCACATGGTTCTTAAATACCTGTCCCTCACCATTAGAAGTTACGATGGATTGTCATAATTTTTCATGTCTTTACTGTATAACTGTGTTTTGAGATTTCTTGATTCTAAGGTAACAGGTGTTCGGATTCTTCTACAAAATCTAAAATCCTACTAGCCAAGGTCGTTTGAAGATTTTCCCTCTCTCAGAACATGAGATGAAGAGAGGGAAAATTCGTAATGGCGCTGGATGATTGTTATCTTGATGGTCTCTCTCATCTGATATTGCACGATGCATCCTTGAGTTTTTTTTAGCACCCATCAAACCCAACATAAGCACCATGGCCTGCTGATCACATTGTTTCAGCTATCCTTCTGCAAAACCTTGCAGTGTAACATCTGCAAAATGAAATTTCCTGCAAAAAGCTGGTTATTGGTAAAATCCTTATAGATAATGGCATCCCATCGTTGCTGCTAAAATGTCACGGTCACTCAGGTAACTCTAATCTCAAATGAAATGCTTTAGGTTCATGTCCAAAACTGGGAGGCTTGTCGCACCATGATATTTTGCTTCAAAATTTAATATTATTGACATTTTGTTATCATCCAAATTTTGTAACATATTTCTTTCACTCCTATCTTCTCATTCATCCATGACATATATGCATGTTTTTTTTTTCTCTGCTGCGTCTGTGCTCTTTCTTCTTTTTGTATTTGGTTATGGCATACATATCACTCACTACAATAAAGTCCCAGCTACTTCCTGCTAAGTCCACCATTGCAGGACTTGGAATCAGCTGTTATCCATCTTCTGAAGGTTACGCCAGTTCCACCTCCAGCGCACTGTATACTCACCTCCCAACACTTTGTGCACACAGCATACTTTACACATTTCTGCACCTACATTTTCTGCAAAAAGCTTTGTGCATCATAACGGCTCTTTTTTTTTTTAATTCATACTAGTAGCTACAACCACCCCATCAATATTATTTCCTCCACCTCATTGACTCCAGGCAGCTTGAGCCCCATGTTTGCAGCTTGTTGCAGTGTACTAAGCAACCAGACAAAGCACCATCACTAAAGGTCTCCTACCACATACTCTTGGTTCGTGTCTTACATAATTTGAATTTAGTGAAGAAGATTTGCTAAGTTCATAGGATTCTAGGGATGTTCTGAGAGGACCAACAAAGCAAATTTTAAAGTTCCACTCCTTAGTGCTGCAAAAAGAAAAGAATTCTGATTGGGCTAATTGGGGGTCCTTTGTATTGTGTGCATTTTTTTTCCTGGCATTCATCCACAAGTTGCTGCAAAACTTCTGGAATGGCTGCTGCTGGTTGAATCTTGTGTTAAGCTGCACCCTAAGGCTCATTGCCACCTGCTAGCCATCCCTTTCCTTCCACCATCATCCTCTTCCAGCCACCCTTCACCAAAATGCTTACCAACTGCTGTTACTATAGGAACCATTGTCTTATCTTACATGGCTTCTTTCCCATTCACTGTTTAATATTCACAGTCCAGTCTTCCATTGCTATGGCAGTACCCTGTTAACCTAGCAGCCTCACTTGTGTACCACCATCTCCCATTTTCGCCCCATTTCTTCAACTTGCTAATAATATTAAAGCCCCTTTGTGAGATTGCTAAGAATCATTCATATTTCCATGCACTTATAATACAATATCTATAGTCACCATCTGCCAAATATATTATTCATATCTCCAGCAATCTTCTCCACTTACCCCTCACAGCACACCACCCACCTGATGTAAATCACCTCTAGCATCAATGATAGTAAGCCTACCACTTTGGAAGGCTCGATCCCAATAGATGCACATAAGCATGGTTTTTAGGGATATGTGGCTGTCCCTTAAGGATGCCTCTGTAGATGAATAGGAAATTCAAGCTGTGATTAAGAACACAGCTATATCTCTCATTATCTCAAGCCCTTGTTGCCTCTGTTTCTGAAATGGTGTTCCATCAACCCCGTCTTCCTTCATAATTTCTGTAGCCATCTCTCACTTTATTGTTATTTTTTACCCTTTTCCTGCAATAATCCCTTTATCCTAAGTATTTAGCCATCTGTCACTGTTGCACATCATCATTGTCACCTTCTATTTGATCATGACAATTCCCTTTTTTTTACTGTTAAAATCCAGCTCCAGCAACTTCCCATCTTACCTGTTGTATTCCTCCCTACCTTCAGCCTGTTACATATCCACGTTCACTCATTGTCCAGCCCACCTTTTCAGCATCTGACATACTTGCTGTCAACACATTTCAGCTACCCTACCACCCGTTGCATATTCTCACAACTCCTTCCATATCATAGCCTCCACCACACTTAGCTTTCCAGTGTCACTTTCCTGTATATTTTGTTTTTATCCTGCAACAACATAACTTATCCATATACTGCATATCACCATTTGTTTAACACATTACCTTCACTTCATCGTTATAACATATGCAGTCTTGCCCTGCAACACTCGGTACTTGTGCCTTTAAATTAGTTCTTGCTGTCATCAACTACCGACACACACCTATACTTTGTGATGAGCTCTCCAAATCCCCTTATGCACCCTTCACTACAGCAAAACCCACACACAACAATACGATGCTTATCTCACCTTCTTGTATATCCACTGCTACACCACTCGTATTCTTCATTCTACTATTCACTGCCTTCACAACTTCCAATTCCCAGCCAACACTCAGTTCCCGGTACCCCAAGGCTTTAACCCCCAATAGACCACAACTCTGTAGGCATTAGCAACTACACTGCAGCACCTTGTTTACATCAAGCATTCCTCTACCTCCATGTTATATATATATATATATATATATATATATATGTATATATGTAAACACATTTGGCTACCCTTCTATACCTCAGATCATCCATGTTGTTTCATGAGGTATTAAGCATAAGGTAGGTATATGAATGTCTCATAATTTGCATCTTTGAAATTAATATGATATATGTAAATTCTCCTCTGTTTTTATACTAACTGAGTGTTTTGCAGGGAATATATGGAAAATATCATTACTTGGAGTTGTAAATTTCGATTTTATATGTTGTAATAGTTAGATTTTAAATGAGAATTTATATTTCAGTTTTAGATAGAATGAATGAGCATTATAAATACCATGAATCACTTGTTCTCATATTTTCTCCTTTATTTTCAAAAATTCACGAATGGGAACACGAATGGCACGTGCACCATTTCATAAGAGGTAATTAACCCTAAGTTGATGATTTACATCAATGGCCATAGTCAAAATGTAAACAAGACTTAGTGTTTTTATCTTTTATAAAATAACACTGGATCCACACTGGATCCTTTTCAAAAATCATCATATTTTAAAAAAAAAATTCCTCCTTTTATTAGAGTTTAACTTAAAATTGGCTCAAAATATATACCAATGGCCATAGTCAGGGTATATTGAGAGTTAATTTCATTTTAAACTCTATAAAAGCATAAAAATATGTTTTATCCTTCACCTGAATTTAAATATAGATTATTATATAATACATTCAATGACCATAGTCAAGGATGTATTATATTTTTCAATCTTATTTCAATTCATGTAAAGAGTGAAATACGATTTTCAAAATCCAAATTCAAAATTTAAATTCATTTATCATTTAGGATAGAACTGCATCATATTTTTGAAATTCTTTTCAGAATCCAAGTGATCTCAAATATCCTTCTTCAATCTCTATTCATTTTTCTATCTTATTTCAAAGACTTAGATTTCAATTTCAAAGTCCAATTTGACTTTGAGATTTCAAAAATTCAATTTTATATTCAAAAAATTTCCAATTTAAATCAGATTTCAAAGTTCAAATTGACTTTGAAATTCCAAAACTCATCTTGTATTCAAAACTCCAATCAAGTTCAAAGTTCAATTTAAACTTTGAAATTTCTGATTCATCTTCTTGTTCCAAATTCAAAAATCAAAGTCTAAATTGACTTTAAAATTCATTTGTATATTCAAGATTCAAATTCTAAATTTCCTTTTCCAAGTTCAGTTCAAACTTAGAAGTTCTTGATTCATCTTCTGAATTTAACAATTCCAAAATCCAGGATTCAACATTCATATCGGATCTCAGACTTCAGATCCAATTCTCCTTTAGGATCCAGAATTCAGTTCCACTTTGGATCTCAGACTTCAGATCCAAAATCCATCTTAGGATCTAGAACCCAATTTTACTTTGGATCTCAGACTTCAGATCCAATTCCATTTTAGGATCCAGAATCCGATTTCACTTTGGATCTCAGACTCCAGATCCAATTCTATTTTAGGATCTAGAATCCAATTCTACTTTGGATCTCAGACTTCAGATCCAAATCCATTTTAGGATCCAGAACCCAATTCTATATCGGATCTCAGATTTCAGATCTTAAACCCATTTTAAGATCCAATTCCATTCCCAATCCTAGATTTCAAATCCAATTCCATTTTCAGATCTCATCTGAATCCATTTCTATTTCGTATACCATTTGGATTTCTCAAGTCCATTCTGATTTCAAATTTGAAATTCAAAATTCATTTCAAATATTCATTTCCTTCCCTAAATCCAAGTTAAAACTCAAATTCAACTTCAAAGTCCATTTCTGACTTTGAAGCCTCATTTCTTTATCCCTCATCTTCAAAATCTTTCGTTTCAAAATCAAAGATATTTTTTCCCAACTCTGATTATTTTAGAACTTCTCTAATCTATCTCAAGTTCTAAAATTAGATTTAACCATTTCTTCACTCCATTACCAAGTTCATCTCAGAATACTTGGGAATTTTTCAAATCATTTTTCAAAAGAGCATACATCCTTGCATTGCACAAGCATGATTCTTTGTGCATTTAGATTTAGAATAAATTCTTAGATAATATTTAGGCAAAGCAAAAGGCATAAATTCGATCCTTGGTTCGATTACCCCTGGTAAAGGCGTCAGGAACGGTTGAACCTCGTACCGACGAGCGAATCCCGTCTCTCCATTTTTCCCGCAATATTTTCAAAACGGAGGTGAGTTATTTTCTAAATATTTTCAAATCGAGGTCAAGTGAGACCCCGCAAAAGAATTCCTCTTCTCTCTTCTTTTCTTTTCTCTTCTCTCTTTCTTTTCTGTCTTTTATTTTTCTCCCTTCAAAAAGGAGGAAAATAGTGGTTAGAAAGGAAGAAGAGAAGGAAGAGAGAGAAACCACAAGAGAGGAAAATTTTTGCGATGATCACATCGAGCAATCCAGTCCTACTTTCGAGTTGGTCGAACAAAAAAATCCTGCTTTCGAGCTGGTCAAACAAAAAAATCCTACTTTCAAGCTGGTCGAACAACCAAATCCTACTTTTGAGCTGGTCGGTCAAACAAAATCCTGCTTTCAAGCTGGTCAAACAACAAAATCCTGCTTTTGAGCTGGTCGAACAAAAAAATCCTGCTTTCGAGCTGGTCGGTCAAACAAATCCTGCTTTCGAGCTGGTCTGTCAAACAAATCCTGCTTTCGAGCTGGTCGAACAATAAAATCCTACTTTCGAGCTGGTCGAACAAACAAATCCTACTTTTGAGCTGGTCCTTTCAACCAAATTTTGCTTTTGAGCTGGTCGAACAAAAAATCCTGCTTTTGAGCTGGTCGAGCAATCAAATCCTGCTTTCGAGCTGGTCGAACAAAAAAATCCTGCTTTCGAGATGGTTGAACAAAAAATCCTGCTTTCGAGCTGGTTGAACAACAAATCTTGCTTTCAAGCTGGTCGGTTAAATAAAATCCTGCTTTGAAGTTGGTCCTTCAATAAAATCCTGCTTTCGATCTGGTATTCCAAAAATGAAATTCGGTTTCGCTGGTAAAAAAATTGCCAAAATCTCATTTTCATTTCATTTTTTTGAAATTTCAGCTCAAGGTCCTATCAAAATCTATATTGAGTAATTATTTCACAAAGGATTCTTGAAAAACTTTGCCAATTTGCTAGAAATATTGGTTGACTTCAAATATCTTATTGCACGAAAGAATCACCTTAGATTATCTTTAGTATTCTTTCAAAAAACGTGAAACTTTTTGTGAAAAGGGATAGAATTCAAATCTTTTTCCTGTTGATCAACCAAAAGGATGTAAGAAATATCCTCGGTATGATTAGCGAAAGAAATATTCAATGATGTTGAAAAGCCAAAAGTGAATTGATATTGATCATGACTATGGCGCATGTTTAAAGATGACTTTCTGGCAATCTGGCAGTGGAAATATCCTGAGCTATAAAAAGAATCCACTCAATCCATATCTTCTCAGTCATTTAAGCTGCAATCAAATTTCTGCAAAAGGGATCTCTCAATTGTCGTTAAGATGAAGACGAATATGCGAGCTAGACCCCCAGGGCCAAAGAAGATTTGGATCATCTTTGAGATGAAGGAGTTTGTGATGGATCCTTCCAGGGAAAGTTCAGATCACTGTCAAGATGAAGGCGGATGCGACAAACTTCCCGACAAACCCTAAAAGATATTTGATTTATGCTATCATCTAAAAGATTTTTTTGACCAATGAGCCAATATCATTAGTATAATTCCTGAGAAAAAAAGAAGGATTGGAACATTTCCAAGATAAAGGAGTTTGTGACATACCCTTTCTAGAAAAAAAGAAAAGTCAGGACATCTCCAAAATGAAGGATGATGTAATAAACTCCTCGCCAAAAACCCAAAAAATCTCAATGACTCAAAAAGAGTGTAAAAAGATCATCATGGAAAAACACCCAGATATCAAACTGTCGAAATTGCCAGAAATCATCTTTTCTTATGCAAAATTCTTTTATCAATACCTTTTCACTGCTTGCTTTTATGAAATTGAGAATATTTCTTTTTCTGTTGATATCAAGGAAATTGATAGCTTTCTTGAAGAAAATCAACCGCATAAAATTTTGAATCTGACTCTTGAATCCAGGAAGTTAACCTCATTTGTAAAGAATACTCTAGGTAAAAAGAGGGAATGTCTTTTGCACACTTGTGCACATTTTCAAGCATTTGAGTCAACTACAATTTTATCTTATTGACACAATTTTTTAGCTATTCAAAAATGAAATAAATGCTCAATATCTATTTTGATGCAACCTAGAGTTGTTTACATTTTCAAAAAGAGTTGCCTCGCTCCTCGGGGTACCACCCGCTCAGGTTAAGGGTCAAAACCTAAACTTTCTGCGAAAGGTCATCTGTTTTCAAAAGCTATTTAAGTCTCAGCAATGAGACGACCAAGTTCAACCCCTTTTCAAGCTTTAGGGACCCCCATTTTCCTCCTTTCGCAAACCCCTCTCGGATTTGTTCGTCCAAACTTTGAAGGTCCCATCATGGTTTCTTCGTTCAAGGATTTTATATGGTCGTCTCTTTTAGGTTAAGGGATAAGCCTGAACCTCGCTCCTCGAGGTATCATCCCTTTCAGGTTAAGGGTTAAGCCTGAACCTCGCTCAACGAGGTATCTTCCGTTCAGGTTTGGGTTAAATCTGAGCCTCATTCCAACGAGGTTCCTTGTTTCGATGAGGTTTCTCGTTTCGACAAGGTAGTTCTCTCAGTCCCATCATGGTTTCCCCCATTGTGGAATCCATGCCCTTCATGTCAATCCAAAAAAGGAGTGTACCTGAGCTTCTTCTCACGAGGCATTTTTTTCAAAAATGTCCCATCAAGGTCTTCGTGTATTCCTTTCCTATTCAGGTAAGGGTAGAACCTGAAATTCATCTTGATACATCTTTGTCCCATCCAGGTTAAAGGCTAAACCTGAGTCATTCCAAAAAGCTGATCTTGTCTCACCCATGATACTTGATCAAAACTTTTATTTTCCACCATTTTGGGATCTTCACCCAAAGTCCCATCACGATTTCCTCATTTCTATTATCCAGTCATATCATTATCGAGGATTTTGTCTCTCCCAAGCCATTCAGGATAAGGTGTCAAGCCTGAGAAACCATATTTTTCAAAATAAATTCTTCCACACCTAGTTCAGATCTGCTGACTGGGGCATTTTTCAAAATTTGGAGTATTTTCTTTGCCACTAAGCTTGACTTTCAACCAGCTTAGTACCAAAAAGGGCATCTGTAAACACCCCAAATTTTTTAAAATTTTGTAAATATTCTCTTTTTGCCCCTGGCCCCCATTTTCTGAGTAATTGAGTCGATTTTGAGCTAAAATTCCAGTTATTTCTCTGATTCACTGAAATCAGAATCCATTTTCTATATCTGACTCAATTTCGGATCCGAATCCAGTATCAAAACCCAAATCTAAGTCTCGTTATCTAATTTTTTAAACCAAATTTATAAAAATATCAAAAATAATTTTTGAAAGGCTCAGACCGTTCATCCGGTATCCATTTTGGACCCACTATCCTATATTTCTCAATTTAAGGTCCAAAAATTTGAATATTTCCTCAAAACCTCAGATCCAAACCCCTTTTCTGAAGAAATTTTTAAAAGATAAAACCCGAGTTCTCAGAAAACCATTCTTTGTAAATATTTCTCAAAAATACAAAAATAGTTTTTTAAATCCCTTATTTTCCTTAATTTTAGAGTTTTTATGTCAAAATCACAAAAAAATAGGAAAAAGAAGAGGAAATTCAGAAAAATATGGCTTTAAAACCCCTTTTTCGCAATTAGAAAAACCTCTTTTTGAAAAAACTTTTGGAAAAGAGCCTTTCTTTTAGAAAATCTTTTTAAATTCTTGGACCTAAAACGTAAAAATTCTAACCGTTTTCTGTTATAAAAAGGGAGCCGCAAGGTCCCCTTCCTTCATCCATTCTCGACCCCTCCACTCTTCTTCTCCTTCACGGATCCATCTTCACCATCGCATCTGCTTCTTCTTCTCCCTCTGATCGATCGCACTTCACCCCAGCACCCCTCTTCTTCATCTGCATCTGATCCGTTCTCACCTCCCTATTCTTGCATCTCTGATTTCTTCCCCATCTGCATCTTCACGATTTCCTTCTCTCCTCCCTCCTTCAAAATTACTGCAAGCAAGGGGTCTCGATCCTGAAGGATCCACCACGTTAAGCATCCCTTTACTTTGATATATTCCCCTTTACCTTTGTGCTTTTCCCTTTTCTCCCTGATTTTCTTTTAATTTTCCATGTTTTTGCCCCCATTAACGCACCATCGGTGATGTTGAGTTGCCTGTGCAACACCAACCCACCTCTGTGCAACAACAATGGAATAGATTAATTCCGATATATTTTTTTTTTGTTTTCTTCTTTTCTTTCTCTCTTATTATTTTTATTATTTAGTTCTGTTGTTATCGTCCCTCTTTTTCTATATTAAATTTTGATAGTTTTTGTATATTGGGATTCTAGTTTATATCCTATTTTATTTCTTTTTGATCCCTTTTCCTGTTGCAGTTTCAGTGTTACGTCAAATCTTCAATTTCATTTTGATAATTAATCTGTGTTTTTAATCTTCCATTGATTTTTGAATGCCATGTTTGTTTTTAATCATTCATAGATTTAGATTTCCTGCTTTGATAATCTACCATATCATACACGACATCTGTGTATCACCACCATTCACAAAGCTCCAATTCCCTATTTCATTCATTTTATTTTTACTTTATTTTGGTTATGAGGCATCACAACATTCAAATAATTAATATATCCTCTTTCCATCTTGTTCTTGTATTTTCGCGGTAAATCATTGCTGAATATGATTTGATTCATGTTGATAAAAGGTATGCTACATCTCGCTTGATATATAGTTCATCATGTTCTTTGTTTAAAAGCTTTCCTGTTTTATCATGAAACTATTTCTGGAATCATTGGGAAAGTGTTTGAATCAGCAACCGTTGATGAATGAGAATCCCTCCCCCCCCCCCCCCCATTCGATTGCCTCTTCTGCATCTATGTCATATGGCTCAAAGAAAGAAGTGAAGAAACCTTTAATGAGGGAGCAAGCAAATTGATGACTTTCGAGTCATCCAGAGGATATTTCTCGATGGTGTCAATGTGATCCACGCTTATCATGATAATGCCAAATCATCCCGTCATATGAATTTCAAAACCTAAGTTGTTTCAGCCGGATTTATTCCAGAATAGGGCGATCCATGAAAATTGGGTTCCAGATTTCAAGGATGCCTATTATAACTATGAGGATCATGTTCAGAAGATGTTCTAGAAATCAATGTTTGCCCCATAGCTAGCGCTCAAAAAAAAAATAGTGTTGATGTTCAGCAATGTGAAGCTAATCTGGTTTATTCTTGAAACCAGATTATAAGAGAAAGGGTTATACCCTGCAGATCAATATAAATGCAGTCATTTTGAGAGCTTTTCTGCATTACTATCACATCCCCACGCATCTCAAGCACCATGTTTCACTCCTACCATTTCACTGGCTATACATCACCGTCCCACCTCCAGCTGCTGTGACCTTCCAGCTTCCTTAACCCACCTACCTGCTGTTGTGCTCTTGCTAATAGCATTTCCTGGGATACCATCGTCCACCCAATCAATAATTCTTACTGCTAGTGAATCCAATCTGCATCTCATCAGGCATGATGATCTCAAAATCAAGTTGGTTTCCTTGACTGAATTTTAGATAAGAAGGACGAGAACAAAAGGTTTATGTGAATGACTTCCTGCCAATGGATAGCATCCACTGCCTTTGAAGCCATTCAATACTCAATGTAAGTATACCTCACACACATTCCAACACTTGTTACAGACTACCATGCTTTGGAGGAGAATCCAATGAAAAAGCTCAAGTAAGTTTCGATCATTCATTACTCAATAGCAAAGCTTAAATATGTGTTGATCATTCTGTGGTCATATTATCCTTGTCTCTCACGTAGATGATTTTATCTTTTTTCTCAAGATCTTAGATGATAGGTATTTTTTAATGAAGAAACTAACCATTGGGCATCTGTTTTTTTTTCCTTTCAACATCAAGATCTCGGGTGATAGGTGTTTTTCAATGAATATGAAATGGGAGTTTGTTGTGATTGAGGATATTCATGTCTGATTTGATATGCTAGGCCATTATTATAGCACTTGGAAGAGAAGATCTAGTTTGAAATTTATCATCATAATGCCAGTTTTGCGTTATAATCTATTGCCAATGCCCTTTTTTTCTTTTTTTGGATATACTAATCCAAGCATGTGCTTATCTTCTTCGGGCTTTGTTCACAGGTGAACTCCCAGTTAATCAGCAATGAATATGTAGATTTTCTTTCTGCAGAGAAGGTAACTGACTAGTTCATGATAGTTGGATGTTGTGATTTGCTAGTCTAGACGTGTTGTTTCCCACTGTTAGTTATCTTCTCAAAGTGATGGCTCAGAAGATGAAGGCTCTCCATTGAAAAACTATGAAGAAAGATACCTAGACGTGAGTCCAATGGAAGCAAAAGGTGTTTCAAATGTCTCTGAGCTAGTAAATCTAAAGAAATTGTGCTCAACGAATCTTCTCAAAGTGAAAGGTTGAGGCTTTTTGGTGGAAATGTTTCCCCTTTATTGCCTGACGAAACCTTGGAGGATATGAGTTTGCTATTAAATTGTCTGAATTAACAAACATATATTTAGTGACAGGCCACATAGCAACATCAAATGTCTTATGTGTGTCAAGTGCATCCTCTGATAAAGATCATCCATGTTGAAGCTAGCCTCTTGGTGGTCTTCTGAAAAATCAATTTCTTGTTGATGGTAAGTACTGTATTGAATCATTTCTTTCTCCCTCAAGCTCCTTGCCTTCACCTGCCTTGCTATCATCCATCTGTTGCAATCCTATCTGGAAGTCAACTTTTAATGGCATTATGTGAATTCAGAAGAATTGAATCCAACTTTGTTCTGCTTTTGTTGTCCCGATAAAAAGTGTTCTTTGCTTTGCCAATTCCTGGTTCGGTGCCTGGTGTCTTCTGAAGAACCTCAGTTCCAACCAAGGCACCACTTGGTGGAAGCTCCTCCTTCCACTAATACACCATAAGTACCCCACTCTGCACTTTTTCACTTATCACTCTTAAAATCCCTCCACCTGGATGTTGAGTTTACACACCCTTTTGCAGCCTATGTTCCCCATATTATTTTCTTGCTATAGTTGCATTTGCAGTAGCCGTCACCTCTCCAGCACACCCCCACCCTCCCCCCCACAGCTTCATCCCCTTGAATCTAATCCCATGCATGGCCACAAATTTCACCATAGGACAATAAACCCTTCACAGTGGTTCACAAGGAACCACTGTAGTTCTCCATTTTCTATAGTAGTTTATCAAAAATTACTATAGCTGTAATTTTTCACAGTGGTTCACAAAGAACCATTGTGGTCTTTCTTTTCTATAGCAGTTCATCAGGAACTACTATAGTTGTAACCCTTCACAGCGGTTCACAAGGAACCACTGTGGTCCTCCATTTCTATAGTAGTTTATCAAAAATTACTATACCTGTAATTTCTCACAGTGGTTCACAAAGAACCATTGTGGTCTTTCTTTTCTATAGTAGTTCATCAGGAACTACTATAGTTGTAACCCTTCACAGCGGTTCACAAGGAACCACTGTGGTCCTCCATTTCTATAGTAGTTTATAAAAAAATACTATAGCTGTAATTTTTCACAGTGGTTCACAAAGAACCATTGTGGTCTTTCTTTTCTATAGTAGTTCATCAGGAACTACTATAGTTGTAACTCTCCACAGTGGTTCACAAGGAACCACTGTGGTCCTTCATTTTTATAGTAGTTCATCAAGGAACTACTATAGCCCTAGTCTTTCACAATGGTTTATAATGAATCATTGTGGTCTTCTATTTCCATAGTAGTTTATCATGAGTTACTATGGCTATTGCCTTTCATGATGTCTCATCTTGGACCATTGTGGCTCTTGACTTCATCCATTGCATGTACCTTTTTCATTTAGCGTGAGTATAGCATCTTGCATTAGAATAGGTACAATCACAAGCATTTTTGCTTTCAATGTAGTATTTTTCCCTATATTTTTGCATTTTACTTTGTGCTAACTCATTTCTTTGCAAGGAAATCATGAAAAACTTATATTGCTTTCCTAGATTAGAGGTTTTATCATTTTAAATGTCAATTTAAAGGATGTAATAGCTAGATTGTAATGAGAATTTACATTTCTTGCATTAGATTAGAATGTATGAGCGTGCATATCTTCTAGAAATGCTTATTTCATATATTTTTTCCCCTTTTATTTCAAAAATTCACGAATGGAAACACGAATGGCACGTGCACCATTCTAATAAAAGGTGATTAAATCCTAAGTTGATGATTTGCATTTATGGCCATAGTCAAAATGTGAACAAAACTTACGGTTTTCATCTTTTATTGAATAACATTGGATTCACACTAGATCTCTTTTCAAAAATCATCGTATTTTTCTAAATATTTTCTTCCTTTATCAGAGTTTAATTTAAAATGAACTCAAAAATATATATCAATGGCCATAGTTAAGACATATTGAGAGTTAATTTCATTTTCAAACTCTATAAAGGCACCAAAATATGTTTTATTCTTCATTTGAATGTAAATATGATTATTATATAATACATTTTATGACCATAGTCAGAAATGTATTATATCTTCAATCTCATTTCAATTCATTTAAAGAGTGAAATATGCTTTTCAAAAACCAAATTTCAAGTTCTTTTAAATTCATTCATCATTTAGGATAGAATTACATCATATTTTCAAAATTCTTTTCAAAATCCAAGTGATTCTGAGATAATTCTTCAAATATCTTATTCACTTCTCAAATCAATCTTCAATTCTTATAAATTCAAATTCTTCTTTCTATTCTCAAATTCTATCTTATTTCAAAATTTCAAACTTCAATTTTAAAGTCCAATTTGACTTTGAAATTTCAAATTCATTTTTATATTCAAAATTCAATTTCCAATTCAAATCAAATTTCAAAGTTCAATTCAACTTTGAAATTCCAAATTCATTTTCAGGATTCAAATTTCAATTTAACATTTCAGATCAAATTTCAAAGTTCAATTTAACTTTGAAATTCCCAGATTCATCATCTGATTTCAAAAATTTCAGTTTTTAAAATCAAGTTTTATTCTTTATTCTTCACTTCATGTTCCCAAATCTTCTAGATCATCTTTTAAATTCAGAATTCAAGTCTGAATTCAAGATTTATTCTTTATTTCTCAAAAATCCAAAATTCTAAATCTTAAACCAGACTTTAAAAATCAAAACTTGGTATTCACTCTGAAAATTGATTTTTCCCTAAATTCCATCTCCCTTTCATGATCGATTTAGGATTCCTTAGATCTAATTCTGAATTTCATCTGAATTTCTAAAGTCCAAATCCATTCCCCATTCCAGATTTCGAATCCAATTCCATATTGGATTCTGGATTTCAAACCCCATTCCGCCTTGGATTCAGATTTTCAAATCCAATCCCATTTAGGATTCCAGACTTCAGATCCAATTCCATTTAGGATTCTAGATTTCGGATTCAATTCATCTTGGATTCCAGACTTCAGATCCAATTCCATTTAAAATTCCAGATTTCGAATTCAAATCCATCTTGGATCCTAGACTTTGGATCCAATTCCATATAGGATTCCAGATTTCGGATAAAATTTTATCTAGTATTCCAGATTTCAAATCCAATTCCATCTTGGATTCCAGATTTTCGAATCCAATTCCATCTTGAATTCCAAATTTCAAAGTCCAATTCAAAACTCAATTCTATTTTCAAATCTTATCTGGATTGTGAGATTCCAATTTCAATTTCAATTTCAATTTCTATTTCCAAAACCATTTTCAAATCTAAATTCAATTTCCCATTCAAAATTCATGTTTCAGGTTCTAAAATTAGGAATTACTTTTTCAGAATCGATCCATTCAAATTCAAAGCCCATTCTGACTTTGAAACTTCATTTTTTCTCAAAATTCTAAATTCAAATTCCAATTCTTCTTTTCTCTTCATCCAAGATTTATTTTTCAAACTTTGATTATTCCGAGACATAGAATTTTAAAGTCGCTTCTTCCAGATCCATTGCTCAAAGTTCTAAGTTAGATTCAAAGTCTAACTTTTTCAAATCAATTTCAAACCTTTTGAATCATTTCTCCAAGTATTTTCAAGTTTATTTCAAAATCACTTGAAAAACCCCAAAATTTCTAAATTATTTTTTCAAAAGCATACATCTCTGCATTTGCATTGCACAAACATGATTCTTCGTGCATTCTTAGACTTAGAATAAATTCTTAGACAAAGCAAAAGGCATAAGTTTGATCCTTGGTTCGATTACACCTGGTAAAGGCGCCAGGAATGGTCGAACCTCGTACTGACGAGCGAATCTTGTCTCTCCACTTTCCCGCAAATTTTAAAAAACGGAGGCGAGTAAATTTTTAAAACATTTTTAAGGTCAAGTGAGACCTTTGCAAAAGAGTTCCTCTCTCTTCTTTGTTTTCTCTTCTCTCTTCTTTTTTTATCTTTTATTCCCCTTCAAAAAGAAAATAGAGGCTAGAAAGGAAAAGAGAAGGAAGAGAAATAATAAGAGGAAAAGTTTTGCAATGATCACACCATGATGTCTGAGAATTCGTCCAGTAGTAGAGTCATCTGTCCCCACGGGAACCAGAAGATACATGTACACAGATTCCACCGCTCTGCTAATGCTTGAATGTAACTGCCGTTGATGATCTCTTCTCCCATGGCTGATGCCAGTTCCAATCCACAGTCACTCAGATGGTCTGAGAACATACGAGAGAAGTTCTTGAGCTAGGAATAGTACCATCGGGGAATGAAAGGTTTGATGCTCAGAGTTCGATAATCAGGAAGACCTTGTCGTACCATATAGGAGATATGACCCTCTAGAAAGATTGAATCAAGCTAACTGGATGCCATCAGGATAGATTGGAAAATAAAGAAGAAGTAAGGACAAGACTTTGAGGAAAACCAACGCGATTTTTTTTGAAGAAATTGCAGGCAGGATAAAAACATGGCTAGAATTTTGAGATTCAGAGGGAAGGGGGGATGGAAATCACCTGGAGTTTTGAAGGAAAGAGTGGAGCTTTCTGAAAATCATCCAGGGTTTGAAAAATAAGAAGGGGATGTTAGGCAATGCATGAAAACAGATGAGAAATAGGGGATTTTGAAAATTGTCTAGTATTTTTAGAGAAATTATGGAAAATATAAGAAAATAAAGATAATAAAGGGAAATAACCAAAGTACATTCAATCATATCCTGCATAACAAGTATGCACATACAACATTCCCAAAAGGCTGACTCTAGATGCACAAATTTTGAACTAGTTGTAGGACCCTAACCCTAACTCTAAAGCTCAGATCATCTGTGTCCAATCATGATATGTCGATATACTCAAGCCGAGGCCTGATGTATGTGGCATAAAATCAATTTCTATGGTTGTAGGCTCATATTTTCCAACATCCTTGAGCGCCTGTCGATATACTTTAGACTATGACTCTCAGTACGTGCCAGGGGGGATTAACCCAAATAGGTGGCTCAATTGTGAGGCTTTGTCCCTAACTATGGTTCTGGAAGAAAGCCCAGCAACGTGGTGGCCAGGTAAAAGTAGGCGGGGTTGTTTTAGAAATATGATCACATGCAAGAAAACAAAGGGCTCTAATAACCTAAAGAAGTAGAATTTTAAAAATTTTATGAGAAGCAAACATTGTTTTCAATCAGATCCTAGATTGAGGAGGATTGTATTAAACCTAAGTCTAAGTGAGCATGAATAATGCCTCCTCAATTGGTCCTACCAAACCATGCCTAAGTCTACATGAAATCCATATCAGCTGGGTTTGATTCTAGGCTCCTACGTTCACATGCAATAGAGATGACATTGTAGAACACGATTTTGACAAATTAAATATAGCAAAGCACAAGATTGATCAGGCGAAGACATGTCCCATCATGCTTGCCAAACCTGTTATCATTGCAAAAATTTACTTTTGCAAGTCAAACTGACCTTTGAAAAAGATTTTGAAAATAACTCGCCTCCATTTTAAAATACAGGATAATTCTGAAGAATGGGACTTGCCTGTCGAAACGAGGTTCAACTATTCCTAGTGCCATAATCAGAGGTAATCAAACCAAGGATCAATCAAGTACTTTAAATTGATGTTCTATTCCTAAATGCACAAAGAATCAGGCATGTGCTATAAACTTTGAAAAAATGCATATTGAAAAACATGATGTTTGCTTTCAAAATTTGAAATACTTGGAAAAGAAGATGATTGGAAAATCGTGAATCACATTGGAAAATACTTTTTAAAGAAAAGGACAATCGATTTCTGAAGAAAAGAAATACCAATTTTTGAGAAATCCAAGTGTTTTAGGAAAATTGATTTCTGAGGAATTTTAAATGACTTTGGAAAAACTTGATTTCTCTGAATTCGAACTTTGAAGTAAGGAATCTAACTTAGAAAATTATGGATTGAATTTAAGAAAGTACTTGAAAAATCCTTGAAAGAACCAAGGGTTTTGAGAAAGTCAATTTTTGAGGAAAATCTAGCAATTTTGAGGAAAATCAGTTTCTTTGAAATGGAATTAGAAAATAAGTCAAAAGAAGGGGCGTGTAGCCCTGTGAAATACTTTCATGATGCAATCTAAACCTAAATGAATGAATGCAATTTTGAAGAAAACATTTTCTGAAAAACTTTTGAGAAAATTATTTGAAAAAGGAAGTTTGTGTGCCTTATAGAACTTTAATGAAGTAAATTCGCCTCATATCCCTGACTATGACCACAGATATGGATTGAATATATCTCATTTGATTCTAAAAGGAAAAAAACATTTATAAAAGATTGAAATATGCAATGGTTTTTGAAGATAGCCTAAGTGTGTAGGCTGATTGTGACTTAAAAGAAGATGATAAATCTGGATTTTGTTCGTATTCTGACTATGGCCATAAATACGAACTCAATCGAGTTTACCAACTCCCTAGAAGCTAGTGCATGTGCCATTCGTGTAGACCATGGTGAGTTTGAATATGCATGAATCATCATCCATCACACATTAACATTTATTAAAAAATAAAACTATATGCAATGCAATCCTATTCTAAGCAGGAATTTAAACTCTTATTCTAAATTTATTTACAATTTATATCACTAATTGAATTTAAATAAAGGAAAATAAAAGAAATACATCCTTGAATGTCCCTTGGGGGGCTTCAGCTGCAATGGAGGAAAGAGATGATGCTGGAGGGAGAGAGAAGCTCCAAGAAATAGAAAGAGAAAGCCTAGGGGTCGACCCCCCCTTTTGGCTACTTTTTATAGATTTTTAAAAGCTATTTTTAGAAAGAAAAAATACTTGCCTAATTGATTTGGATAAGCACATGTGGGGGGGCGATTTTTGGGAAATTTCCTAACCTACCCCTAGACCTAACTAACCTATCGAACTCCTAATTAAAACCTAAAACCTATCCAAATGTGGCACCAACCCCTGTGGGCCCACATTTGGTTTTTAAAACTTGAATTTAAAGATTATAAAAAGCAAAGTTAAAATCTAAAGTAATAATGCAACTTTTTTTTTTAAATCAAGTTTGGACTCTTCTAGACTCCTAACCTATCTAGGACACTGACTAACCCTAATCTAACCCAAACTTCTTCAAATGTGGCACCACCCAGAGTGGGACCCGTTTGATTTTTCAAAAACGATTGTAAAACTTGAGAATGAGAGATTTTCAAAAGACGTTTAAAATTAGAATTAAAATTGAAAGTTTTGAAACAACACAGAGTCTTGACTGGATCAGAACTCCTCCAGGTATGGCGCCAACTGAGTGGGCCCCATATCAGGGTTTTGAAAAAGTTTAAATAAAGACTGAAAATGGTTTTAAAATAGAGTTAAAATCAACAGATGAAATTCAGAGGTTTTGAAAATAGAGTCCTAGGCAAACTGAAACTCTGGACCAGAGTCCTCAACCAACTAAAACTCTGAGATTTAGGTTTTTTGAAAGCCAAACGAAGAATTTTTTGAAGGATTTTCTCAAAACTAGTGAAAATAAGTCAGAAAATGCAGTCCGGGTTAGAGTCCTAACTCAATCGAAACTCTGAAATAGAGTCTTGAATCAACTGAAACTATGCAAATATGAACCAATTTTTGAAAAACAAGTGGAGAAAATGAAAATGGAGGTAGAAACAATATTCAGGATAGAGTCCTGATCAGATTAGGACTCTGAGACAGAGTTCTGATCAGACCAAAACTCTAAATTTTTGGTATTTTCTGAAAGACATATGAAAGAATTTTTGAAAATCAGTGAAAATAGCAACGAGTAGTGAAATCAGAATAGAGTTCTGATTCAACTGGGACTTTGAGACAGAGTCCTAATTTGACTAGGACTCTTAAAATTTTGGATTTTCTGAGAAAACAAATGAGAGGATTTTGGAAAATAGGTGAAAATAAGGTAGAAATTGAAGTCTGGTTTAGAATCCTGATCTGACTAGGACTCTGAGGAAGAGTCCTAATTTGACTAGAACTCTAAAAATTTTTGGTTTTGTAGAAAGCAAATGATGAGATTTTAAAAAGAACTTTTAAAAACAAGTGAAAATGAAATAAGGATAGAGTCCTAATTCGATTAGGACTCTGGGATAGAGTCCCAGAATTTTGAAACTCTGTGATAAAAGTGTAACAATTTTGGTTTCTGAAGAGATAAATGAAGAGATTTTGAAAGATTTTCTCAAAATTGAAATCAGGGTCAGAGTCCTGATCCAACTGGGACTCTTTGAATAGAGTCCTGGTTCAACTAAAACTCTGAGTTTTTGACTTCTTTTGAAACATTTTAGAAGGTTTCATAAAAAATATGTGAATACAACAATGAGAGATATTGCCTAATCCGACTGAAACTCTAAAGAAGAGTCCTAATCTGATTGGAACTCTAGAATTTTGGCTAAAATGAAAGATTTTGGAAGGTTTTCTCAAAAATAGGTAAAAATGGTAGTAAAAAGTAGAGTCCTGATCTGACTAGGACTCTAAAAAGGAGTCCTAATCCAACTGGGGCTCTGAAATTTTTATCTTTTTGAAAGCCAGATGAAAAAGTTTTTTTTGAAAACAACATGAATAAAGGATGAAATCGGGATAGAGTCTTGATTCGATTAGGACTCTTGAAAAGAGTCCTAATTCAACTGGGACTCTAAAATTTTGGCCAAATGAAAAGAATGGGCAATGGATATGACTACATCTGGTTTAGAATCAAAATGGAGTTTTGAAAAGGTTTAAAAAGATGAAAAGACAGAGTCCTAATCCAACTAGGACTCTGAAATTTTAAGAAATTTGATAAATGAAAGAATCCACAAGGGACACCACCTAACTGGGTCTTGTTTGAGGATTAAAACCAGTTAAAAATTGATTTTAAAACAAATCTAGATTATTTTTCTGAAGAAAACTAGATCCTGGGGGTTAACAAATGAAAAATATCGATGCAAAACCCAGGTTTGTGAAATCGATCTTGAAAGAAAAGTTTTAAAATTGAATATGGATTAGAAATTTTGAAAAACAGAAGTGCTGGATCTCGAAAGTGAGATGCAATGATATGCAATGCCATGAAATGCAATGAAATGCCATAAAATGATGAGAAATGATAAGAAATGACATACGATGATACACAAAATGCAAACCCTGAATGAAGGATTTGAAGTCCTAGACCCTTGAAAGAGACAAAAAATTGAGAATTCTCATCTGAAGGCAAAAGTTGATGATTGTAAAATTGAGCCAAAAGGATATTGAAGTCCAAAATATTCAAATTTGAAGCAAAATTTGGGCTCTAAATAGCCCTGGTTCAGATGTCAATCAACTGGTTCCCTGAAGGGTTTAGAGAGCGGATTCCAATGGCGAGAGGTAGGTGTTTGTGAATGAGAGTGAAAATTTAGGGTGTTTACAACAGGTGATCGACAAGGCCTCCCATACAAAGCTTCGTATGGAGCCATCCCAATGCTAGCATGATAACTGTTGTTTTATGCAAACTCTGCCAGACTGATGTGGGAATCTCATTCCCCCTTCCAGTCCATTATACAGGCTCGAAGCATGTCTTCCAAGGTCTGAATCGTACGCTCAGACTGCCCATCAGTCTGAGGGTGAAAAGCAATACTGAACTTCAGCTTTGTGCCCAAAGCTAGTCGAAGCTGCCCTCAAAACCTCGAAGTGAATCTCGGATCATGATTGGAGATAATCGAGTCTGGAACACCATACAGTCTCACAATCTCTCTAACATAGAGATCTGCCCGACTGTCCAGCAACTGACTGAGATGGATAGGTAGAAAGTGAGCAGATTTGGTGAGTCTATTGACGATCATCCAAATCGTGTCATGCTTCCTCCGCATCCTTGGTAGATCGACTATGAAGTCCATGGTGATATCCTCACACTTCCATAGTGGGATCTCCATCCGCTGCATGACCCCACCGGGTCTCTGGTGCTAGATCTTGATCTACTGGCATGTCAGGCATTTCGAGACATACTCAGCCACGTCTCGCTTCATCCCGCTCCACCAATAATTCCGTTGTAGGTCCTTGAACATCTTCGTGCCATCAGGATGAATAGTATACCTAGACTTATGAGCTTTCAAAAAAAATTTGTCCCTCAAGATCGGGTCCTCAAGAACCCAAAGGCTCTCCTTCAAACATATACTTTTGTCCTCTTTCAGACAAAAACGGGTATCAGCCAGCAGCGCTTGAGCCTTTAGCCTCCCATAGTGTGCATCCATCTTCTGTCCAGTGATGATCCTAGCCAGTAGCTCAGGTTGAGCTACCAGATTGGATAAACCGATTGAACCTTGTGTGATCATGAAAGGTTCCCAAGAGGCTAGGTCTTCGACCAGCTTTCATCCAGCAAATAAAGCATTGATTGAAACATTGGGTGCCTTGTAGTTGAGGGCATCAGCCACGACATTCGCCTTTCTTGGGTGGTAGGAGAGGGTGAAATCATAATCCTTGAGGAATTTGAGCCAACGACGTTGTCTCATATTTAATTTCTTCTACGAAAATAAATACTTGAGGCTCTTATGATCAGTGAATGCCTTGAACTGCTCCCCATACAAGTAGTGTCGTCATATCTTCAATGCGAACACGACCGTAGCTAACTTTAAATCATGAGTCGGGTAGTTTTTTCATAAATTTTTAGTTACCATGAGGCGTAAGCGATTACTTTCCCATTCTGCAACAACACGACCCCTAAGCCTGACCCAGAGGCGTCGGTGTAGATCACAAATCTGCCCTTACCCGAGGATAAGGCCAAAATTGGAGCACTAATAAGTCACTCCTTCAGCAACTGAAAACTATTCTCGCACTTCTTATCCCAAACGAAATTTGGCCTCTTTCTTCAGCAACTTCGTCATAGGTAGCGCAATCTTAGAAAAATCCTGGATAAATCTTCTGTAGTATCCAACTAATCCGAGAAAACTTTTTTTATTATGCACGTTCTTCGGTTGGTGTCAACTGAGCACGGCCTCCACCTTTACAGAGTTTACGGACACTCCTTCCTTAGAAATAATGTGTCCCAAAAACATCACTTCTTCGAGCCAAAATTCACATTTAGAGAGTTTGGCATACAAGCGTTCCTTTAGCAGGGTCTCCAACATAATGCTTAGGTGTTCTCAATGTTGCTCTCGACCCTCAAATTACACCTGGATGTCATCAATGAGCACGATCACGAAGGTATCCAAAAATGGCTTGAACACCCTATTCATTAAGTCCATGAAAGTTGCGAGGGCATTGGTAAGTCTGAAGGGCATGACTATGAACTCATAATGCCCGTATCTGGTCTGAAAGGCTGTCTTAGGAATATTGTCTGCCTTAATTCTGAGTTGATGGTACCCAGACCTAAGGTCGATTTCAAGAAAACTTTTGCCTTCTGTAACTGATCGAACAGATCCTCGATGCATGGCAATGGGTACTTCTTCTTTATCGTGGCCTGGTTGAGCATTCGATAGTCGATGCACAACCGCAAGGACCCATCCTTCTTCTTCACGAATAGTACAGGAGCTCCTCAGGGAGATAGGCTGGGGTGAATAAACCCCCGATCCATTTGCTCCTGCAACTGCTTTTTGAGCTCCTCGAGCTCGGCTGACGTCATTTTGTATGGCGCTTTAGAGATTAGTGTCGTACCCAGTAGCAATTTAATATTGAATCCTACCTCACAAGGCAACGAAAGTCCTGGTAGCTCCTTGAAAAACACGTCGGGATAGTCACAGACCACATCCAGCTCACTGATGGGAATAGGCATCGGTTTCGATTAGATGATACTAACTAGGAAAGCAGTGCATCCCTTCTGCAAGTAGATCTGCGCCAAGATCATTCGACTTGTTCGTACAGGTCTGGAAATCCTAAATTCCACTCTTGAAAGACCTGGAGGGGACAACACGATCTTGCCATCACAGCAAAAGATCTTGGCATGATACTTGTGCAACCAATTCATGCCTAGGATGACATCAAATTCTATCATCTCAAGCAGGCAAGTGCCGCTCTGCCACAACTACATCCAAATTTGGTATGTAAGTGGCGCAAACCGTATTCTTCCCAATCAAATTACATAAAATTACACGATTTTACCCGATTCTCAAAATAAGCAAATCTTTAGAAATTGCCAAAACATAAAAATTCATTGATTTTATCATAATTATGCAATATACATCAAAATTAAAATCATGGATCTTATAGTTAAATACAATTTAATTCACTCACTTTGCAACGAAAAACAATATAGCACAAGTGGTGGGGCTCGTTACCCCTTAGGTTGAAGGCCCCGGTTCAAAAACCCCTATGCATGGATTTTTCCTTTTTGCACAAAAAGAGGATGATGGGGATTAAAAGAAAAAATAAATAAATAAATAAATAAATAATATATATAGGAATAGTAAAAACGTGGGAGTTGGGTTAAGCCTACATTTTTTGCTACTTTTCCCCTTTTCCAAAAAGTAAGAGGAGAATCCCATGTGACATGGAAGAGGGGTACCAATAAAGCAACAAGGTTTGGAAGTTAGAGGGATTGTAGCCAAGAGAAGGGAAGGACGATTTTGGAAATGCTAAAGCTCCCACTAAAAAGGTCGTGGGATATGGTTGAGGTAGATTTTGAAGTTTTGAAACTCCCCTAAGAAGGGGGAGTTAAATGAAGGATTTTATGGTGGGGAGTTACACTGGACATCTCTCTCTCTCTCTCTCTCTCTCTCTCTCTCTCTTAACGTTTTTGGTACATTCATCCTTCTCTCCGATCGTGAGTGTAGACGTCCCTTGCTGAACGTGTGGACTTCCATAGTTGACGTGGGGTGCTGCTCCAACAAAAAGAAGCAGCCGTGTCGTCGCAAGACTCCAAAGAGGTAAGGGGTATTATTTTTGTATGCGGGTGTTCAATGCCTTGTAGTAAGAGTGTGTTGCATCCCCTTCCGAACACAAGCAAAGGGAACATACCTACTATGGTAGTCACGAGCCTTAACCATGGCTGTTGATGGAATATGTCAAAACCCTTTTTTGTTTGGTTGATTGGGAGTCCACCAAATCGTGGACTATCGTGAATAAGCATGGACATATATAATGACCAGATCACCAGATATATATATATATATAGTGTTGATGGTTACATATTAAGTTGTGACATGGGCTTTTTGAGTTAGCGAACTTATTTTATTTGCCCAAACAAACTCATCACCGAGCCATACCTAGCCCAATTATCCAAAGTTCTAGGTTAAAATTTTCCTCTAGATAAGTTAGTGGAGAAATGCAACTTATCTGATATTTTTCCTTTCTCTTTCATAAAAAAAAACTTGTCTAATCTGATGGGCATTTGCCATCTAATTTAGGCCATATAGTTGCCTTTCCTTAACCATATGGCTTTTAAGCTTGAATGATGGAAATGTCATCTGTGTACTAGTTTGCTTAAATCATGATTTTTTTTTTTGCTTATATAGCACTTTTCCTCTACCTGCATGGGGTCCAGACGAGGCCATGGCCTATACAGGCCCAAATCTAACTCGTAGTGCAGGGAGTCCAGGTCCAATTTCCCTGCCATGTATTATGTACAAAGAGTGTACAGTTCTTGAAGTACTGAGCTTGAAACAATGCCATATCTAAATGCAAAATGGTTTGATTCTCACAGTTTGGGTCCAAATCATTCTTAGCAGTACAAAAATGAAAATAATATATGATAAGATCCAACCACATGGACGAATCTGATCTGAATATGGAAACAAACCCAAATGTTAGATTCTTTTTTTTCTTCTCGTTTGTGGCCCAACCAACAGTCCGTCTCAAGAAAGAAGGGTCTCCCAATTGGTTGAATTATTGGTGTGATTGCTTGGGTCAAAAGTTTGACTGGATCCAACTTGCTTTCATCCCAACTAGGATGTTGCAGAGGTACATCTACTGTGAGCTGGTATGACCAAATTTCATAGAAAAAGTGGGCTATCTTGATAATATAGACTAAAGTGCATGTTATCTATATATAGCATTGCACTCCCTCGAGAGTCGCAGATCTGAAGGTGAACTACTTGAAATGCCAACCACATGGCATGTGTGATTGACGTTGAGGGTGGTTTACCCGTACCAACTACTCATGAGTAGTCCATGTTGTTTATGCCTTCTTGCTCATTGTTTATTTCATGTATTAGATGTTAAATGTGGTGGTTACCCGATTAGATGAGGTTACACCTCTATATGAGTGTTGAATGATAAAACAAAAATCTTGAATGAGGACCATGCTTAACCAAATTAACTAGTTTATTCATGTCATGTAACGTTAAGACATTTAGTTGAGTATACCAGGCCTACAGAAATACGGTAAGGATAGGTCAGGATCATGTGTAAGGTTATTATGCCCAAATATGAGATCTTGAAAACATAGTTGATGATGTACAAACACTGTTTTACATGGTTGTAGTATTATTTCTTTATATGGTATGCAAGTCATGACACGATATTTGGTTGCTAAGGCTAGTACATGCACATGATATATATATATATATATATATATATATATATATATATATATATATATATATATATATATATAGGTGTAGGACATAGTGTAAAGAAGCCAATACACTACGTACATTGCTTGCTGGGGTGTATTCTTATACCATGAGCAGGGTGTGTGTGTGTCCTAAACAATAGCTAAGAAAAAAAAATGTGTTGGGATATTTTCACTGAAACGTCAAAACCATTCTAGACGTTATCAACCTATTAGAAATTTCTGAAATGTTAGTGGCTGACAGTTTGTAAAGAATCCGACCCTTAGAAAAATAAAAATGTATATATAAAGTGGTGTAACGTGATCCAATGGGATGCACGTTACCTTGGCTCATCTGACCGATGGGCGGTGTTCGGCTGAAACGAAACCGCAGATCATCTGCCTTTGTTGACGCTAGCCTTGCCATCATATGGCTGAAACAGGAAGCCATTGTTGTTGCTTCCGGCTGGACGTCGACGGTTATGTTACAACCCGATGCGGTGTTTAAAGTCTATGTAACCTCAATAATAGTGCACACAAAGAAAAAAAAATGGGTGCACATTCAAGATAAACAAAGTTTGTCGTGAGGATGTCTTTGTTTGTAGGTACAAATGCGTACGCATAGATCATAAAATGAATGTTCAAATATGGGCTCCGAGACGAGCCGAGTTTTGAGAAATATATAGAACTGGGCAGTGCTTTTGAGATGCCCCAAATGGTAATATGCATATCATGTGCTTGAACCCAAACATGGGTTCGAGATTTTGGAAATCCCTCGTGGTGCGATGGCTCGCACAAGAAAATAAATGAACAGTAAAAATGTATGCATAATCATAAAGTTTGCAAGACTCTGGGTATACCTGAAAGAAGGTATATGTTACCAGATTCTCTGGGCTCTAGGTATATCTGAAAGACGGTATATGTTACCGGACCCATGATCTACCTTGGGGAGGGTAGGTGGTACGAGCTTCGTGGACGGTCGTATTTTTGTGAGAGCTAGGTATCTTACCGTATGGTCTCAGTTCACTACGATGTCTATGTCTGTGCGTACCCACAGGGTAAGAGTAAGAGTAAGATAAATAGTAAATAATTTAAGTTGACTGGAAACTAAATTCTGGAGATTTGCGTACTGTTGATATGACTTTCGTAAAGCTGGTGAAATCTACAGCTTCTGCTAATGTACTGTTAGCTCAGTTAACTTTTGCACTGTATCATGAATTAGAAAGCATAATCATTTCCTTAGAATGATATAAATTTTCATGCTAGTTATATCTGCAGATGTTGCACATATTTGTACACAGGACACTGAGCACCACATATAAATATAATGCTTCTTACGCAGACAGGGGAGTCTGACCCTTCTGCTTTAAATGTTTTTCAGGTAGCAACTAAATCAGAGTATCATGGGCGTCGCGTATGGAAGTAGTCAAGAGATCTCAGTTTTTCAGTGTTTTCTGTTTGAACTCTGATTATTAGATTTACATCCCTGTTATGAGATGTAATTAATGAAATTAATGCTTTAATTAATGAATAATATGTTTTTAGTACTTCTCTGTTTTATCCTGTAATGCACCCAACTCTTGTTTTCAGACTTTCGCTATTTAAAAAAAAAAATTACTCCAAAATTTTTACTATAAAAAGTTGGGGCGTTACAAAGAGGGTAGTTGAAGAGCCTTTATCGGTGAACAAACCTAAATATGGCCCCCCCACAGAAGACTCAATCCAAGCATTGACTAAGATAGTTAAGGATCTACAAATCCAAGATAAAGGAAAGAAAGTATATACCAGGCAAGACTTCTACCTCAGGTTAGATGGAGATAGCAGCTTGGAGAACCTCCCCAAGAAGTTGATTAAGTTTCATGGATCTGGTGATCCCAAGGCACATCTTGCAATGTTTTTCGCAGAATGCACCAGATTCAGTGAAGACAACCGTGCTCTTTTCCTGTGCTTTCCTCGCAGTTTAGAAGGCATAACTGCTAAGTGGTATGCAGAGCATATCAACCCCATTGAGTTGCGAGATTTTGACAAGGTTGTCAATCTGTTCATTGAGCAATTTTTGTTCAACACAGAAGCTTTGCCCACGCTCAATCATTTATATAACCTCAAGCAAGAAAGCAATGAAAAGGCCAGAGATTTCATCCACAAATGAAGAAGTATTTGCAACAAAATGAGAAATCCCATCTCTGAGGAACATGCCCTTCAAATTATCCTCAACAACTTCTCACAACCTTTAAGAAGCCTCATTTCTACGTACCTATCAAAATCATTCATTGAGCTGACATGAATGAGCAGAATGGCTCAAAATGGGAATGGAGAATGGAGTGTATAAAGGCATTACTCTCGTAAAAAATACCCAGGATCAAAAGAAAAAGGCACATTTCACTTATTCAGCTGATACCCCAGGCAACAGTCATGGCAGTGGCAGTAAGAACGGTAACAACAATGGCACAAAGTCTGATCAAAACAAAGGAAGGAAAGAAAAGTTCTTCAAGAACAATGACAAGCCTCTTTCAAACGATTCCCAACAAAAAGAGGATCTTCAGGAAAAACCCAAGCACATCAATTGGAGTAGGGATCACAAATTTACTCCTTTGGATCAACCTCTAGAGAAATTCCTAGAATACCTATTGTCCCAAGGAATGCTTAAGCTTTCCAAAATCGCAGATCCTCCAGTGATCATGGGAAGGTTTAAAGACCAATTCTACAAATTTCATAGGACAACGGGACATGATACAGAGTATTGCTTCGTCCTCAAGCATTTGATACAAGACTGCATAGATAAGAATATCCTCATAGAAGATGAAGAGGAAGGAAAGATGAAAATCCTGTCAGCTTCATTCCCAAATCATTCCGCGGCAACCATCTCAGAATGCTCATTTTTACCACAAAACCATATGTGCCCATGCTTCAATGAGGACATAAGTCTCCAGCATCAGGTCATGGTTCTGCATCGAAACCAACCTACTCCCAAGAAAATGAACATCATCTTAATCCTGAGTCAGATGAACTCGTCAGCTAAGAATAAAAGGGTCCCAGGTTTCCCCAAGAAGTTCATTAAAAAGCAAGTCCCTGCAGAAGGAGCAGAAACATCTAAGGCAGCTGAAGAGCGAGCCAATCTGTTGCAGAAGCCAGTCACAGTGCTCTCTAATGTTTCAATCTTAGAGCTGACTCATGATTCATCAAAGAATCAAGAAATGCTAGATGATCTATTGAGAAAGATCAAGGTGAAGCCAGGCACCACCCTGGAGGATATGGCACAGATTGTGAATCAGGCAATGACCAATGCGCCTATCACCTTTTCTGACGAGAATTTGCCAAAACCTCATTCTTTTCATAACAATGCATTGTATATTGTGGTAAGGACCAGGGGCATGACTGTCTCGCATGTGCTTGTTGATGGAGGCAACAACCTCAATATCTGCCCAAAAATGACAGCAAAAGCCTTGGGATTGAAGGAAGAAGAATACGTGCCTGATCCGATTATAATCTACGGCTTCAATAACCATGGGCAGACTGCAAAGGGAAAAAACTTTTTAATAATTTTCATCAACTACTCAGTACATACAGTTTTATTCCATGTTGTGAATGTACCTCCAACCTATAATCTTTTGCTGGGACAAACATGGAACCACAACACCAATGTTGTTTTGTCAACCCTCCACCAATGCATTAAATGGTCCAAGGGAGGGATGATCACCACAATTCTGGGAGAAGATCCTGAAGAGAGGCTGCCACAGCCTATGATCCCTCGTCCGACATTTACAACGAACATCTCCAACGTCCAAGAAAGTGATGAAATCAACCTTAGCGAAAGTTTAGAGATATTGAAGTTGAAGGATGTTCAGACAGAAGAAAATGTTGCAGCCATGGTCCAATGGCAAGGACCTCATTTCTTTAAGCTATGAGGACGTATCAACTACACCTCTTTCAAAGATCATCCCTTGTACCCTCAGTTTTCCAAAGCCAAAAGGGGATTTGATCTGCTGATAAAGAATGGGTACCAGCCATTCAGAGGCATGGGAAAGAATAAAGACGACATATTGGAGCCGACCATTCCTGCTCGACATTTAGCCAGTTCAGGGTTGGGGTTCGCCGGCCAAGCCTCCAGCAAGGAAACCGTGTTTGTCAAAGGAACCAAATGCGGAGGATAATGCCTTAGTTTTCCTGCTTTCTGTTCTTGCTTTTCAGTCAATCTTGTAGGGACAACATAGTCCCAGTTTCTTGTGTCCTTTATCAAGTCTTATAAATATTTGGTCATTGTTTTCAATAAAAGCTTGATCTTCTTTTCACGTTTTAGTGTCTATCATTCTTGCTTATATTTTTGCTTATGCTATTATCCTTTGATTTTTGTACAAAAGTTTGTTTTGGGCTTGTGCCTTCCCTTAAAAACCTTTTGACATTTTCAGGATTGTCAAAACATGGCTCCTGAATTGATAAAAAGGTTTATTATCAACCCCAAATTCTCCCAAAATAATTCAAAGCTGGCAAGAATTCATAAGATAAAGGCAAGAGCAGGGGTCAGCAAGGCAACAGAACAGACCGAAGAGCTAACAAAATTTGATTTGACTATTCAAGAATTGCCAGAATTTGCTCATATCCAAAAGCAGGATGAACTATCGTCTTTGGTTCAAGATCCAACTAAAGATATCAACATTGGTTCGGAAGATGATTCAAAAATCCTTAAAATCGGTTCGGGCCTAAATGCAGACGAGAAAGCAAGACTCATCCAGTTTCTTAAACAGCATCAAGAAGTATTTGCCTGGACTTATGAGGATATGCCTAGATTGGATCCCAAGTTGGTTGAGCATCGACTCAAGTTGAAACCAGATTTCAGACCAATCAAGCAGAAATTGAGGAAGTTAGACCCTCGAGTTGGGCAGCAAGTTAAGGAAGGACTTGAAGATTTGTTAAAAGCAGGCTTCATCTGAGCCATTGATTATCCAGATTGGTTGGCAAATATCGTAGCAGTTCCTAAAAAGAATGGCAAAGTTTGGATTTGCATTGATTTCAGAGATCTCAATAAGGCTACCCCAAAGGATGATTATCCACTCCTCAATATTGATCTTTTGATCGATAGCACGGCGGGTCACGCCATGTTTTCTTTTATGGATGGATATTCAGGCAATAATCAAATCAAGCTGGCCGCTCGTGATCAGTCAAAAACTTCCTTTACCACGCCGTGGGGAACCTTCTGCTATACAGTCATGCCATTTGGGCTCAAAAATGTCGGGGCAACCTATCAGAGGGCAATGACCGTTATTTTTCATAATCAGATGCACAAGAATATGGATGCATATGTGGATGACATTCTGATCAAGTCTAAAGAAGAGGAAGATCACCTCGATTCTCTTGGTCAAGTCTTTGAAAGACTCATTCTTTACAAGTTGAGAATTAATCCTCAGAAATGTGTTTTCGGAGTAGAGTCTGACAAATTGCTCGGTTTCATAATCAGCAAAAGAGGAATAGAGGTGGAACCTACTAAAGCAATTATTAATATGCCACCCCCAACCAATCTCAAGGAACTGCAAAGCCTTTAGAGGCGCATTCAGTCTATTCGTAAGTTCATCTCCAATTTGGCCATGAGATGTGAACCTTTCAATTATTTGCTGAGAAAATGAGTAAAATTTGAATGAGGATCGGAGTGTCAACTTTAGTTTGAGCGCATCAAGCAGTATCTCTTTAACCCATCCGTTCTGAAGCCACCAAAATTGGGGAACCCTCTCTTATTATATATCTCCATCAATCAGAATGCCTGTGGTGGATTCCTTGCACAGTATAAAGAGGGCAGTTTGATAGAGCACACCATCTACTATGTGAGCAAAACTTTCATTGATTATGAAAAAAAGTATTCTCAAATGGAAAAGACTTGTCTAGCGCTGGTTTGGATGTGTCAGAAATTAAGACATTACTTGTTGGCATCCAAAGTCCATTTTTTGTCAAAACTTAATCCTTTTAAATACATTCTTGAGCAACCGTTTCTCACTGGACGGATTGCGAAATGGAAGGTCCTTCTAATACAATATGACTTAGAGTATGTTTCTCAAAAGTCAATTAAAGGCCAAGCTATCGCAGATCAGTTGGAATTAAAGCAGAGGATGATTTTCCTGATGAACACATTTACAATATCCAACAATCTCTAGTTTGGAACCTATTATTCAATGGCTCTAAAAATATGTCTGGCATAGGGATTAGAGTCCTATTAATTACTCTAGAAAAAAAAATGATCCCTTTTTCTCTCAAGCTTGGCTTCTAATGTACTCATAACATGGCCGAGTATGAAGCTCTAATACAAGGTCTCAAAGTTCTGCAAAGATTTAATGTCAATAGAGTGCATGCCTTTGACGATTCATTACTTGTCGTCAGTCAAGTTAACATTAAGTGGCCGGTAAAAGATTCAAAGTTAATCCCCTATCAGAAGATCATCCTAACTCTGGTGGACAGCTTCAAAGAATTTCAGCTCAATCACATCAGGAGGGAACACAATCAAATAGCCGATGGCTTAGCTAGCCTGGGCTCCATCCTATCCATTAAAGACAGTGAATCATGTCGTTCTTTCAAAGTTGGTAGGCTTGAGCAACCTACCTTCATTTCAACCATGCAAGTAAACCAGACCAATCAGAAAGAGAAGCCTTGGTACCAAGATATCAAAGATTTCATTAAAACTGGTAAATTTCCACCAGAAATGTCAAAAAGGGAGCAACGTGCAATTCAACGCATGTCCGCTCGTTATTTCATCCTTGCCAACATTCTTTACCATTGTGGGTTCAGTTCTGAGTATGCCATATGCTTAGACAAGGATGAAGCTATGAAAATTATCCAAGAATCACATGAAGGGATTTTTTGATTCGCATTTTGGAAAGGATTGTGAAAACAGGTCGTGATTGGCATGAGAAAATTCATAATGCACTTTGGGCATACCGAACCACCATTTGGACTCTGACCAATGCCACTCCTTCAGAACTTGTTTACGGAACTAAAGTAGTATTACCTCTACATGTCCAGAAGTCTGCCCTCAAATTTGCCTCACTTATAGAATTGTTGCTTGATCAATATCAGCAACCGAGATTGGTGCAGCTTGATCTACTAGATAAAAGGAGGCTCAAGGCAGCTGAGCATGCCCAATCCTATCGGCAGAGAATAGCTCGGCAATATGCTAAGTCAGCCATTGAGAGAAGATTTTGAGTTAATGATCTGGTGCTCAGATCAACAACTCATATCAAGCATCGCCCACAGGGCAAGTGGACGCCTAATTGGAAGGTCCCTACATGGTCAAGGAAGTGCTTCCTTGTAATGCATATCGTTTGATCAATGCAGATGGGGTGGAATTGTCAGATCCTATCAATGCTCTACACCTGAAGAAATTCTACACCTAAAAGGTGTCCATGTTACCATTTGTATTCTTCTAAGAGCTCTTTCAATAAAAATGATCTTCTATTATCCTGACATTCTTCGTCATCATACTGGGGCATTTTTATTTTTATAATTTCATCTTACTTTCCATATATAGGCAAAACCAAATAATTTCCTCTATAATCAATTCTCTTTAAATTTCTTTTTTTTACCTATTCAGGATAAGGGGATAAATCCTGAAAGTGGCCCACATACAGTTGACTATGAGGGTCTAATGAATCCAGAAGTTTTCATCAATCTCTATTTTCTAAATTCAGTTTAAAAAACCGAGCTTATTTGTAAAAACCCAGTCCTCGCACTGGGTATTCCTCAGAATTTTTAATCATATACTGAGCTCATTTGCAAAACCCAATCCTCACACTGGGAACTTTCAAAAATTCAATCTTCTGATTAAAGTTTGTTTCTTCTAAAAATTCTAGTTCTGACTTGAACCCCCAAAATTTGACTTATTCTAAAGGTTCCAACTTCTGCTAGTCATGCATTCCAAAGGATCCAACACTCGATTGGTCATGTATTCCAAAAGATCCAGCTTCTGCTGGTCATGCATTTCAAAAAATCCAACACTTGATTGGTCATGTATTCTAAAAGATCCAACTTTTGTTGATCATGTATTCTAAAGGATCCAACTCTCGCTGGTCATGTATTCCAGAAAGACCCAGCTCTCACTGACCATGTATTTCAAGGACCTAGCTTTCGCTGGTCATATATTTCAAAGAATCCAGCTCTCGCTGGCCATGTATTTCAAAAAAGTTCCAGCCTATGCTGGTCGAACTCCCAAATCAATTATTTACTTCATAATCAAACCTTCAGGTTTCAATTTCCCAAATTCTATCATTTCCAAAACCTTTAGATTTCAATCTCTCAACCCTATCAGTTCCGAAACTTTGGGTTGCAATATTCTTAAAATTTCATCATTTTCTCAACCCTCGGGTTATAATCTCCCAAATTCATTCATTTTTTAAACTGTCGGATTAAACCTTTCATTCAAAATCCAGTATTTTTCACTGGTCGGGATTATCAAAATCCATTTTCATAACTGGTAGGGATTATCAAAATCCAGTTTTTCATAACTGGTCGGGATTTCAAAATCCAGTATTTTTCACTGGTTGGGATTATCAAAATCCATTTTCATAACTGGTAGGGATTATCAAAATCCAGTTTTTCATAATTGGTCGGGATTTTAAAATCCAGTTTCTTATAACTAGTCGAGATTTTAAAATCCAGTTTTTTTCACTAGTCGGGATTATCAAAATCCATTTTCATAACTGGTCGGGATTTCAAATCCAGTATTTTCACTGGTTGGGATTTCAAAATCCAATGTTTTCACTGGTTGGGATTTCAAAATCCAGTATTTTTCACTGGTCGGGATTATCAAAATCTAATGTTTTCACTGGTCGGGATTTCAAATCCAGTGTTTTCACTGGTCGGGATTTCAAAATCCAGTATTTTTCACTGGTCGGGATTTCAAAATCCAATTTGTTATAACTGGTTGGGATTTCAAAAATCTAGTTCCTTATAACTGGTCGGGATTTCAAAATCCAGTATGTTTCACTGGTCGGGATTTCAAAAAAATCCATTTTCTTATAACTGGTCGAAATTTCAAAATCCAATTTGTTATAACTGGTCGGGATTTCAAAATTCAGTTTGTTATAACTGGTCAGGATTTTAAAATCCAGTTTCTTATAACTGGTTGGGATTTCAAAATCCAGTATTTTTCACTAGTCGGGATTATCAAAATCCAGTGTTTTCACTGGTCGGGATTTCAAATCCAGTGTTTTCACTGGTCGGGATTTCAAAATCCAGTATTTTTCACTGGTCGAAATTATCAAAATCCAGTTTCATAACTGGTCGGGATTATCAAAATCTAGTTTTTCATAACTGGTCGGGATTTCAAATCCAGTGTTTTCACTGGTCGGGATTATCAAAATCCAGTTTTTTATAACTGGTCGGAATTTCAAATCTAGTGTTTTTACTGGTCAGGATTTCAAAATCCAGTATTTTTCACTGGTCGGGATTTCAAAATCCAGTTTCTTATAACTGGTCGGGATTTCAAAATCCAGTATTTTTCACTGGTCAGGATTATCAAAATCTAGTGTTTTCACTGGTCCGGATTTCAAATCTAGTGTTTTCACTTGTCGGGATTTCAAAATCCAGTATTTTTCACTGGTCGGGATTTCAAAATCCAGTATTTTTCACTGGTCAGAATTATCAAAATGTAGTATTTTTCACCGGTCGGGATTATTGAAATCTAGTTTCTTAACTGGTCGGGATTTCAAAATCCAGTTTCTTATAACTGGTCGGGATTTCAAGATCCAGTATTTTTCATTGGTCGAGATTATCAAAATTCAGTGTTTTCACTGGTCGGGATTTCAAATTCAGTGTTTTCACTGGTCAGAATTTCAAAATCCAGTTTCTCATAACTGGTCGGGATTTCAAAATTCAGTTTCTAATAACTGGTGAGGATTTCCAAAATCTAATGATTCCCTCTGAAGCTAAATCAAAGGTCCCAGCTCTGTCGATGGTCATTAAATAAAAGGTTTCAGTCTGCCACTGATTGGCAAGCCAAAAGGTTCCCGCCCCCGTTGGTCAGTCTGTCAAAATTCAGTTTTTTATAATTGGTCAGGATTTCAAAATCCAGTTTCTTATAACTGGTCGGGATTTCCAAATCCAGTATTCTTCACTGGTCAAAATTTTCAAAGCCTGACTTTCACACCATTCCTCTAAAATTCAGCTAAAGGTCTCATCAAAATCTATATTGAGTATTTGTTTCACAAAGGATTCTCGAACATTGTGCCAATTTGCTAAAAACATGTGTTGATTTCAATATTTTACCGCACAAAAGAATCATCTCATATTACCTCTAGTATTCTTTCCAAAAAGGTGAAGTTTGTTGCAAAAAAAGGATAAAATTCAAATTTTTTCCCTATTGATCAACCAAAAGGATGTAAGAAATACCCTTTGTATGATTAGCGAAAGAAATATTCAATGATGTTGAAAAGCTAGAAGCGAATCGATATTGATTATAGCAATGGCGCATGTTTAAAGACGATTTTCTGGCAATCAGGCAGTGGAAATATCCTGAGCAATAAAAAGAATTTACTCAATCTATATCTCCTCATTCATTTAAGCTACAATCAAATATCCGCAAAAGGGATCTCTCAATTGTCGTCAAGTTGAAGACGAATATGCGAGGTAGACCTCCGGGGCCAAAGAAGATTCGGATCATCTCTGAGATGAAGGAGCTTGTGACAGATCCTTCCAGGGAACGTTCAGATCACCGTTAAGATGAAGGCGATTGCGCTGAGCCTCCCGACAAACCCTGAAAGATATTTGATTGTTGATATCATCAAGAGATTTTTGACCAATGAGCCAATATCATCAGTATGATTCCTGAGAAAAAAAAGAAAAGAAGGATCGGAGCATCTCCAAGATGAAGGAGTTTGTGACGTACCTTTCCTTCCCCAAAAAAGAGAAAAGTCAAAACATCTCCAAAATGAAGGATGATGTAATAAACTCCTCGCCGAAAACCCAAGAAAGCTCAATGTCTTAAAAAGAGTGTCAAAAAGATCATTTTGGAAAAAGCCCCAGAATATCAAACTGCCAAAATTGCCAGAAATCATCTTTTCTTATGCGAAATTCTTTTCATCAATATCTTTTCACTACTTGCTTTTATGAAATTAAGAATATTTCTTCTCTATTCATATCAAGGAAAATTATAGCTTCCTTGAAGAAACTCAACAACATAAAAATTTGAATTTGACTTTGGAAACTGGGGAGTTAACCTCATTTGGAAGGAATACTCTAGGTAAAAAGAGGAAATATCTTTTGCACACACATGCACATTCTAAAGCATTTGAATCAACTACGAGTTATCTTATTCACAAAACTTTCTAGCTATCCAAGAATGAAATAAATATTCAATATCTATTTTTTTATGCAACCTAGTGTTGTTTACCTTTTTCAAAAGAGTTGTCTCATTCAGGCAATGTATCTCTTCTAGTCCCATCACGGTTTCTTTATTCGAGGACTCTGTATGGTCACACCCACTCAAGATAAGGGTTAAAACCTGAACTTTCTATGAAAAGTCATCCATTTCTCAAAAGCTATTTCAGTCTCAGAAATGAGACGACCAAGATCAATCCCTTTTTCCAAGCTTTAGGGAACCCCATTTTTTCCTTTCGCAAACCCCTCTTGGATTTGTTTGTCCAAACTCCAAAGGTCCCATCATGGTTTCTTCGTTTGAGGATTCTGTATGGTCGTCCCCTTTAGGTCAAGGGTTAAGCCCGAACCTCGTTCCTTGAGGTATCATCCCTTTCAGGTTAAGGGTTAAGCTTGAACCTCGCTCCACGAGGTATCTTCCGTTTAGGTTAGGGTTAAACCTGAATCTCGTTTCGACGAGGTATTTCTTCCAGTCCCATCATGGTTTTCCCCATCACGAAATCCATGCTTTGTATATCCATCCAAGAAAGGATTGCACTTGAGCTTCATCCCACAAGTTATTTTCTCAAAAATGTCCCAACAAGTCCTCATGTATTCCTTTCTCATTCAGGTAAGGGTAGAACCTGAAATCTATCTTGATATATCTTCGTCCCATCCAGGTTAAGGGCTAAACCTGAATCGACCCAAAAAGCTCATCTTGTCTCAGTCTCGAGGCCTGATAAAATTCATATTCTCACCATTTTGGGACCTTCACCTAAGAGTCCCATCACGATTTCCTCATTTTTGTTATTTAGTTATATCATTTTCGAGGATTTCGTCCCCCCAAAGCCATTCAGGATAAGATGTTAAGCCTGAGAATGATAATCTTTCACACCCAGTTCAGATCTGCTGACTGGGGCATTTTCAAAATTTGGAGTGTTTTTTTTGCCACTAAGCTCGACTTTCAACCAGCTTAGTAGCAAAGAGGGACATCTGTGAACAACCCAAATTTTTCAAAGTTTTGTAAATATGCCCTTTTTGCCTCTGACCCCTTTTTTCTAAGTAAGTTGAGTCATTTTCACTCGAAATTCAAGTTTATTATTCAGATTTACTGGAATCAGATCCATTTTCTATCTCGGGTCTGAATCTAGTATCAAAATTCAAATCTGAGTCTCGTTATATAAATTTGAACCAAATTTACAAAAAAATCAAAAAATAAATTTTGACAGGCTCAGATCGATCCATCTGACACCTAGTTAGATTCACGACTCTGTATTTCTCAATTTGAGGTCAAGAACTTGAATATCTCTTCAAATTCCAGATCCAAACCCGTCGTCTGAGAAAATTTCAAAACCGAATTCTCAGAAAACCCCTCTTTTGTAAATAATTCTCAAAAATACAAAAAATAATATTAAATCTCTTATTTTCCCATAGTTGCAGAGTTTTGTTTCAAAAATATAGAAAATATAAAGAAAAAGAGCGAAAAAAAGTCAAAATAGAAAAGAAAAGTATGAAAGATCAGTTTAGGGCCCCCTTTTAGGTTGTAAAAACCCCTTTTAGAAAAATTTCTTTTAAAGGAACCCTGTTTTTGAAAAATCAAAAAAATTGCAAAAGGCTTTCGCCTTCCTGCTTCACGAACTCTCTCTCTCTCTCTTTCTTTCGCACTCTCTCCCTCTAGAAGCCTCCATCGAGCCCTCCACCCTTCGATCATCCTCGCCGTTCTCAGCCACCGATCCTCAACGACCTCACCCCCTTCTCGATGGCTCTTCTCTTCCTATATAAACAGGCATCGAGAAGAGGGGAGGGGATCTACTATTCATCGGTTCTCACCCCATCATCACGGCTCCTCCTTTCCCTCATTCCTTTCTTCTTCACACTTTCCTCTGGATCCATCCGATCCCTCTCCTCCGACCTTCAGAACTCCTGCAAAGCAAGGTAAGATTTCCTCCCTTTACCTCTAAGCTTTCTTGTTTTCTCATATAGTTTTAATTCATCTAAAGAATTCAATTTCTTTTGTGCTTACCGTTATTATCTGTTGGTGTATTTCTTCATCTGTCTCTTAGTTTCCCCTATTCATTTCTGTTTCAAGTTCATGGTAGATTTCCATTTTTTTTTACTGAGGACCGACGATGCCTCGCAATGGCATCGCCGATTCATCTGGGATTTAAGTTTTAATTCTGTCGCTGCATCTATTTCTCCTTTTCCACTTTGATTTTTCTGATTTCTCTTTCAATTTTTCTTGTTTTTAACCCCATTAATGTGTTACGACACTGAAGCTGTACATGATACTTCAAGTACAAGGTTTTGATGATGAGCAAAGTGAAATCAACTACATTTCAGCTAAGACAATGAAGAAATTGAAGAATTCGATGAAGAATCTTTGAAGACTAGTGTGCAAATGTTAAATTCATTAAAAGTCTTAGATTCTTGTAAGAGCCTTACTTAGAGTGCATATTTAGGTTGCATTTCACCTAAAAAGTCTTTAGAAAAACTTTTCTAAAAGAACCCTTCATGAAAATCTTTTTAGAAAACTTTTTTCTTAAATTTTTGTGTTTATTAGTCGACCAATAAACTCACCAGTCAACTAATCCTTTCGCGCCATATTTTCTAAAAAGTCATTTTTGTCAAATTAGTTGACCGAAGGTTTTATTAGTCGACTGGACAGAATGTCTGTTTTCTGGAAAATTTAGCAGCAGTCGACTAATGCTTTTATCAGTCGACCGGACAGAATGTATGTTTTTCAGAAGATTTTAGCAGCAGTCAACTGAAAGGTTTTTCAGTCTACTGATGATATTATCAGTCGACTAATTTTATCTCTAGTCGACTAAGTTTCAAAAGTTCAGATTTTCAAATGGCTCGATAAACAGATCAGTCGACCGACGATAACTGTCAGTCTACTAATAACTAACTATTAGTCGACTAACTACTGTTTCAATCGACTAATTTTGCCGTTTTTGCTGAAATTTCAAAAAGGCGTGTCTTTTCATTTTTCAAACGTTTTAATTGTTCAAAATGGACTGTTTTGACACCCTTTCATACCCTCAACGTATGAAAACTTTCAACTATAAATATGAGTGCATTTTACACTCAAAATAACTTCAATTCAATCAATTGAATCATTTACTCTTTGCTTTTCACTCATATTCATTTTCTCACTCACGTGATATTTTTCACTTCAGTTTTTCACTCAAACTCCTTTGAGAGATAGTGAATTCGTGAGTAAAGTATTTCAATAACCTCAAAAGCCAATTGCATCTCATTTGCATTCAAAAGAAGGACTCATAGGTTGTATTGTAAGTTATTACTTATTTCAATTTTCTGTAAAAGGAAGGACTTCTTGGTTTAAAGGAGTTGTTTGCTTTCAATAGGTGTGTTACTGGAAGTGGGACCAGATTTGGTCTGTATGATCTTGTAGTTACACAAGGTTGATAGTGGAAATCTCAAGCGGGTTTTGCTTGGGGACTGGATGTAGGTCGGGAAAGACCGAACCAGGATAAATTCTTGTGTTTCTTTGTGTGATTGCTTTGAGAATTGCAAAATCCGTCAATATTCCGCAGACGATATTTAAAAGCACTATTCACCCCCCTCTAGTGCTCGTTGCCTCGATCCTACTGCACTTTCATTTGGTATTCGAGCAGGTTTGCTATTATTTTGATTTGATCATCATCTAGCCTGACAACTACAACATCTCAACACAAAGAAGGATGCTCCTTTGTTCGTCCTCCTCTCTTTGACGGAACAAACTATGGATACTGGAAAGTGAGAATGACAATATTCTTGCAATCCATGGATCTCGATATTTGGAGAGTTGTTTCAGATAAATACCAAACTTCATCAAATGATTTCAGCCGATGGACTGAATAAGAAAAGAAGACTGCTTCACTTAATGCCAAGGCAATGAATGCATTGTATTGTGCCGTTGACAAGGTAGAGTTTAATCGCATCTCTTAATGCTCTACAGCAAATAAAATCTGGCATACTCTTCTCGTGACTCACGAAGGTACGTCAAAGGTAAAGGAATCTAAAATTGCTTCTTTAGTTCATAAATTTGAATTGTTTAAAATGAAGCAAAATGAATCTATATCGGACATGGTAACAAGAATGACCGATATAACAAACACTCTGAAATCCCTTTGGAAAGAATATTCACAAGTGGATTTAGTAAAAAAGATCCTAAGGTGTTTAACTCCTGAATGAGAGAGAAAAACCACAACTATTGAAGAGGCAAATGATCTAAACACTCTCACTCTTGAAGATTTGGTTGGTAACCTAATGGCATATGAAGTCCAACTTCAAGACAGACAAGAAGAAGAACCCAAGAAGAAATTTCTTGCTTTTAAGGCTACTTCTGACTCTGAAAATTTAGAAGAAGATGAAGATAAAGATATTGCCCTCATTACAAGGCAATTTAGAAGATTCATAAAAAAGGGTAGATTTCAAAGAAAGGTAAAGAAAGCGAATTCTTCCAATTCCAATGAAGTCAAGTGTTTTAATTACAAAAAGGTAGGACATATCAAGAAAGATTGTCCTCTTCTCAAAATCAAGCCCAAAGACCAATTCAAGAAGAAAAAGGAATTTCAAGCATGTTGGGATGATAGTGACTCCTCTTCCGATGAAGAATCAAATGAAGAAGTCGCCAACATGTATTTTGTAGCACAAGAAGACTCGGTAAGTCAATTTGACTATGATGAGTTATTAGAAGCATTTAATGATTTATATGCTAAATTTAAGAGTCTAAGTTCTAAAAATAAAGAGTTAAAAACTGAAAATTCAACTCTTGACCCTCAAAACAAAGCATTACTTCAAGAGATAGAAGATCTCAAGAAGGAAAACTCTTGCCAAGCATTTGAGATAAAAGAAATTGGAGTTAGAACCAATCTCTTACAAAAAGAAATAACTAGTCTAAAAGAAAAATCAAATGATCTTCTTTCTATAGTGACCAAATTCATAAATTGTCAAGAGAATCTAGAAAGACTTCTTGGTTCTCAAAGATGCTCGGTTAATAAAACCGGATTGGGATATAGCTTTTTTGATACTCAAAATAGACCAAACTATGTGGTGAAGAATCAAAGAAAATATTCTCAATCATTTATTCATAGAACTAAATTTTTCAGTTCTAATAGAAATGCATCTAATCATGAAACTTATAATGCTTATAATCCTAGACATGATTATTCTAGAAATGCTAAATCTTTTTATAGAAAGAATATTTATTATCAAAGGAAACCAAAATCCAAATGGATATGGGTTCCTAAGACTAACTCTCATGGACCCAAAAATAAAAAGGGGTCAAATGCTCTGTCTTCTAATTTTGTTGTAGGTACACAAAATAAAGAGCAAATGGATATTGGACAGCGGTTGTTCCAAACATATGACTGGAAGGCCGAAGTTATTTTCCACCCTCCAAAATAAGGATGGAGGAACCGTCACCTTTGGTGACAATAACAAGGAAAAAGTAATAGGTATTGGTAATATTGGTAATCAAAAATTTCCCTTGATAGAAAATGTTCTTTTAGTAGATGGTTTAATGCATAATTTATTATCCATTAGTCAATTATGTGATAAAGGTTTTCATGTTTCTTTTGAGTATGATTTATGCTTAATTTCTGATTTCCAATCTAAAAAGATCATTTTTAAAGGTAAAAGAAGGAACAATGTGTATGAACTATATCTAGATGAGTTACCCACTTTTAATGAAAAATGTCTTATTGTTTCAAATGAAATTCAATGGTTATGGCACAAGAGACTTGGACATGTTAACTTTAAAATTATTTCAAAGTTATCCAAGAATGATCTTGTAAGAGGCCTACCTAAAATACCATATAAGAAAGATCACTTATGTGATGCTTGCCAAAGGGGTAAACAAATCAAGAGTTCTTTTAAAGCAAAAGATATAGTTTCAACAAAACGTCCTCTTGAACTTTTACATTTAGATCTATTTGGACCATCTAGAATTCAAAGTTTGAATGGTAGCAAGTATGCTTTTGTTATAGTAGATGATTATTCTCGGTTTACATGGGTGATTTTTCTAAAAAGCAAAAATGATGCTTTTTCGGAATTTTCTAAACTTTGTAGAAGAATTACAAATGTAAAATCTATATCTATTATCAAAATTCGTAGTGATCATGGTGGTGAATTTGAAAATGAATCTTTTCTAAAGTTTTGTGATATACATGGTATATCTCACAACTTTGCTTTTCCTAGAGCTGCTCCATAAAATGGAGTTGTTGAAAGAAAGAATAGAACTTTGCAAAAATGTGCTAGAACCATGCTTCAAGATAAAAATTTACCAAAATACTTTTGGGCTGAAGCAATAAATATAGCATGTTATGTTTTAAACCGTGTTCTTATTCGACCAATCTTACATAAAACATGTTTTGAATTGTATTATGATCGTATACCAAAGATCTCATATTTCAAAAATTTTGGTAATAAATGCTTCTTGTTAAATACCAAAGATAATCTTGATAAGTTTGATTCAAAATCAGATGAATCAATATTTCTTGGATATTCCTCTAGAAGTAAAGCTTATCGTATTTTTAATAAAAGAACATCTTGTATTGAAGAATCTTTACATGTTGCATTTAATGAGAATTGTGAGCAGGTTATACCTCTAAGCGAAGGAGAAGAAGTTATACTTCAAGAAGAAGCCTTGATAGAGAGTACTTCTCAAGAAAATATTCCTCTTCAACCGGTTTGGAAAGAAGTTCCTAATCATCCACATGAACAAGTTATTAGAGAAATAAAGAGTGGTGTCCAAACTAGAAGGCAATTAGAAAAATATATTGCAAATGTTGCTTTCATATCTAAAATAGACCAAAGAATATCAATGAGGCTTATGATGATGAATTTTGGCTTTTGGCCATGTCTGAATAACTTAACCAATTTACTAGGAATGATGTTTGGGATCTAGTTGATAGACCAAATGATCATCCAGTAATTGGAACAAGATGGGTCTTTCGAAATAAGCTGGATGAAAATGGTGAAGTCATTCGAAACAAAGCAAGGCTAGTAGCACAAGGCTATAATCAAGAAGAAGACATAGATTTTGATGAAACCTATGCACCAGTGGCTCGATTAGAGTCAATTCGACTGATGCTTGCTTTTGCTAGTTACATGAACTTTAAGTTATATCAAATTAATGTTAAGAGTGCATTCTTAAATGGACACATCAATGAAGAAGTTTATGTAGAGCAACCTTCAGGCTTTGAAAATGAGAAATATCCGGAAAAAGTCTACAAATTAAAAAGAGCTTTGTATGGACTTAAACAAGCACCAAGAGCATGGTATGAAAGACTACGAAATTTTCTAGAACAATCTGGTTTTTCCATTGGTCGGGTAGACTCCACTTTATTTATTAAAAATCTTAATTCAGATATTCTTATTGTGCAAATTTATGTTGATGACATAATATTTGGTTCTACTAATGATTCTCTTTGTAAAGAATTTGCTAAAGCTATGCAGGAAGAGTTTGAAATGAGCTTGATGGGCGAATTAAACTACTTCCTTGGACTTCAAATAAAGCAAACTGAAGAAGGAATCTTCATCAATCAGGCTAAGTATACAAAAGAACTTCTCAAGAGATTTGGGATGGACTCATCGAAATCAAGAAGGAATCCTATGAGTACAACTACTTCTCTTGATAAAGATGAAAATGGTAAAAATGTAGATACTAAGCTCTACAGAGGTATGATCGAATCTCTATTATACTTAACTGCTAGTCGACCTGATATAATGTTTAGTGTTTGTATGTGTGCAAGATTTCAAGCTAATCCAAAGGAATCTCATTTAACTGCAGTAAAATAAATTCTTCGTTATTTGAAAGATACTTCAGATTTCGGTTTGTTTTACCCAAAATCATCTTCCTTTGATTTAGTTTCATATAGTGATGCAGATTTTGCAGGAAGTAAATCTGATTGCAAGAGTACTAGTGGAACTTGTCATTTCTTTGGAAATTCCTTAGTCTCTTGGTTTAGTAAAAAGAAAAATTTAGTGTCACTCTCAACAACTGAAGCAGAATATATAGCAGCTAGTTTAGCGTGTTCACAAGTACTATGGATGAAACAGACCTTAAAAGATTTTGGTTTGAATTACTCCACAACAACCATTTATTGTGATAACACTAGTGCTATAAATCTTTCGAAAAATCCTGTTCAGCACTCAAGAACATATTGAAGTTAGACATCATTTCTTAAGAGATCATGTTAAAAGGAGATATTTCGTTAAATTTTATTTCCACTAAAGAACAACATGCCGATATCTTCACTAAACCACTTAAAAATGAAGATTTTATGAGAATTAGGAGAGAACTAGGCATTTGCTCATTTTTGGATTTATAAAAATGCTGATTTTTGAACAAAATATCAAAATCGCACTATATTAGTCGACCGATAAAATTTCTAGTCGACTGATGTTTTAAAATTTTTAGAATGAATTGCACCATATTAGTCGACCGATAAATTTCTAGTCGACTGATGTTTTAAATTTTTTTTAGAATGAGTCGCACATTCTTAGTCGACCGATAAAATTTTAGTCGACTAATTTTTTTTTTTAATTTTAACTGAAGGGACCCGATACTCCTTGGATTTTTTTTTAAACACCCGTTTTTTTTTTTGCATCGTTTTATTTTTGTACCTTTTCATTTTTTTTTAAGGAGTGAAACCCTTAAAACAAAACCCTCTCTCTCTCTCTTTCCTCTCTCTCTTCCGAAAAACCCTCGGAGTGCCGTTCGAACCTATCCTCACCGGGATTTTCTTGCCATGACAGGAAGACGCCGGAATCCTCTTACAGTAAACGGCGCATCTTCAGATCTCGCCGAAATCCTCTTGCCGTGACGGTGTATCTTCAGCCATCGCCGGAATCCCCTTGTGACAACCTTCTCACCCGCCATCAACCATAGTATCCTCCTCTATTTCTGTTGCATTGGTTCTCCTTTACAACGCACGACAACATATTCCTCTCGTCGGACGACATTTGGAAGTCAACATCATTCTCTGCAACTATTATTTTTTTGAGGTGAATCTGTTTTTTTTTAACCATGCCTCATTCGAAGTCTGCATCTGCAAAAGGTTTAGGTTCTCCTCCTCCTACACCTTCTTCAAGACATGGATTTTCTCTCAGATTACTTCGAAATCATCTTTTATATGATACTTTTAGATCGATTTCTGCACTACCTATTTTACCAGGCCAAAATGTACTGTTTCACCTGTTTTCTCGTTACAAAATAAGAGAATTATTTCCAGGAATTTTACATCTTTTTTATGCCTGTGCAGATACCCTTCACTATCCTTTTCTGATTCACTTGTTTTATACGAATTTACATTTTGATCATGAAACTAGAGTTCTGTCCTCTCTTGTTTGTGATGTTGAAATCGAGTTTGATTCTAAACTACTTGGAGAAATCCTAGAAATTCCATCTTCAAACACTCTTTTCAATACTATTGAACTGAATGATGAGAGAATTTTTGAACAAATTCTTCTTCCAGGTGCACCTCACTGCCCTCCTTTCAAAAATACTAATCTTCAAACTCGTGCACGCATTGCTGGATGAATCCTTGCCCACAATGTTCTACCTAAAACTGGTTCTTTTGATTACTATTCCACAGATCTTTCTATGGCTTTTTATGTTTTATTTGGAAATATTTTTGTAAATTGGGCCAATGTGTATTTTACTAATTTGTGGAAACAAAAACCATTTCTTCCTTATGGATGTCTTCTAACTCGTATTTTAAGAAATTTCAAAGTTCCTTTAACAAATGAAAAATATATTGAGCAAAAGGAGTTCTTTGATCAAACAATTTTTAAAAGAATGAAAATTAAATATCTGCCTCCTTTAAATGTTGATCAAACTGAACCATCTGATCCTACTGAACTATCAATTTCTGAACCCTCACCATCTTCTGCGACACCTTCATCTCAAGCAAAAGGAAAGAAATTTTCTACAAGTCAAGACAATGATGAAGTTTTGTAGCGACTGGAAGCTTTGGAGCTGCATCAACGCACTTTTCGTGAAGATGTGACTCAACAACTATCTTCGATTCAGAAAGAGATTACTTCAATCAAGGATTTGCTCAACTCACTTTTCTGATCTTTATGTTTTGTCTTTACTAAACTTTGATACTTTATGGGTTGTAATATTTTAAACTTGTATCTCCATTTTGCTTATGCTATTTCTGCCCTTACTCTTTTTGATTCTGACAAAGGGGGAGAAAAAGATAAAAATCGAAATTGCAGGAGATCTTGCATGATGAATGGAAATGCAAACCAATCAATATGTGATATATGTGCTTTAAATGTGCTAACTTTTAATGTTTTGCAGCATATTGATAAGGGGAGTAAAATCTTTATCTATGCATCTAAATGCTTCATCTTTGATTAAGTTTTTAATCATAAAAAAGGGGGAGATTGTTACGACACTGAAGCCGTACATGATACTTCAATTACAAGATTTTGATGATGAGCAAAGTGAAATCAACTGCATTTCAGCTAAGACAATGAAGAAATTGAAGAATTCGATGAAGAATCTTTGAAGACTAGTGTGCAAATGTTAAATTCATTAAAAGTCTTAGATTCTTGTAAGATCCTTACTTAGAGTGCATATTTAGGTTGCATTTCACCTAAAAAGTCTTTAGAAAAACTTTTCTAAAAGAACCCTTCATGAAAATCTTTTTAGAAAACTCTTTTCTTAAATTTTCGTGTTTATTAGTCGATCAATAAACTCACCAGTCGACTAATCCTTTCGTGCCATATTTTCTAAAAAGTCATTTTTGTCAAATTAGTCGACCGAAGGTTTTATGAGTCGACTGGACAGAATGTCTGTTTTCTGGAAAATTTAGCAGCAGTCGACTAATGACTTTATCAGTCGACTGGACAGAACATGTGTTTTCTGAAAATTTAGCAGCAGTCAACTAATGCTTTTATCAGTCGACCGAACAGAATATATGTTTTTCAAAAGATTTTAGCAGCAGTCGACTGAAAGGTTTTTCAGTCTACTGATGATATTATCAGTCGACTAATTTTATCTCTAGTCGACTACGTTTCAAAAGTTCAGATTTTCAAACGGCTCGATAAACAGATCAGTCGACCGACGATAACTGTCAGTCTACTAATAACTAACTATTAGTCGACTAACTACTGTTTCAGTCGACTAATTTTGCCATTTTTCCTGAAACTTCAAAAAGTGTGTCTTTTCATTTTTCAAACATTTTAATCGTTCAAAATGGACTGTTTTGACACCCTTTCATACCCTCAACGTATGGAAACATTCAACTATAAATATGAGTGCATTTTACACTCAAAATAACTTCAATTCAATCAATTGAATCATTTACTCTTTGCTTTTTACTCATATTCATTTTCTCACTCACGTGATATTTTTTACTTCAGTTTTTCACGCAAATTCCTTTGAGAGATAGTGAATTCGTGAGTAGAGTATTTCAACAACCTCAAAAGCCAATTGCATCTCATTTGCATTCAAAAGAAGGGCTCATAGGTTGTATTGTAAGTTGTTACTTATTTCAATTTTCTGTAAAAGGAAGGACTCCTTGGTTTAAAGGAGTTGTTTGCTTTCAGTAGGTGTGTTACTGGAAGTGGAACCGGATTTGGTCTGTATGATCTTGTAGTTACACAAGGTTGATAGTGGAAATCTCAAGCGGGTTTTGCTTGGGGACTGAATGTAGGTCGGGAAAGACCGAACCAGGATAAATTCTTGTGTTTCTTTGTGTGATTGCTTTGCGAATTGCAAAATCCGTCAATATTCCGCAGACGATATTTAAAAGCACTATTCACCCCCCCTCTAGTGCTCGTTGCCTCGATCCTACTGCACTTTCATAATGCACTATGGGTGATGTTGGGTTGCTTATAGCAACTTCAACACACTCCCATGCGACAACAATGAAACAGATCAATTCTGACACCTCATTTTTTTATCTATTATTTAGTTCTAATGTTGTCATCCTTTCTTTTCCATTCTGAACTTTTAGTAGCTTTGTGTATCACAAATTTTGTTTATATTCTACTTTATTTCTGACCCTCTTTCTTATTACAAATCCTGTGTTACATCCCATTTTCAATTTCATTTCGATAATTAGTCTATGCTTTTTCTTTCTTCTTTTTTTATCCTCTATTGATCTTCGAGTGCCATGTTTGCTTTGGATCATCCATCGATTTGGATATCCTGTTTTGATAATCTATCACATCATGCACAGTGTCTGTGTATCACCACCATTCACAAAGCTCTGATTCCCTGTTTCATTCCTTGTATTTTCTTTTATTTTTATTTTTATTTTTTATTTTTTTTATTTTATTTACCTTTGATTGTTGTGAGTTCCTGTTTTCCCTTTTGACTGTCTGTTACATTCTATTTCTCGTTTTAATAGCATTAGATGGTGTTCTGTTCACTTTTTGTTGTATTTTGTTCATTCTAATTATGTTGAATCTCATTACACCTAACCTATTGTGTTGTTGAGGTTTTCATCTTCATCTCACGATCTCTCTTTCACCTTGATATCCTGTTTTGAGTTACCCATAATGATTCACGTTCCTAAAGGGGAGTATGGTAGAGTAGGTTTTAACCATCAGGTGGTGGTGTCTATGACTTGTGGTCGTTGAAGCAACACCTGTATGAGTAACACTTTGCCTGATTCACACTAGATCAAAACTGATTCGGCTCCTGCTAGGCATCCAGTTTAATATTAAACATGCATTAGTCACTGTACCTTACCTATGAATCGTCCATCTACCTGTGTGTGCTCTCCCCATCATCTTTCACCTACCATGGTAGGGGAGGAGAATGGTTTAGGAAATTTAGTGCTGAAGGAATGACTTTCCAGGTCGTGGAGAATTCTAAATGAAATTTATAATGTCTTGCTCGCCATATGATGCCCTCCCTCTATAATTACGATGGTCATCAGTGAAAAGGCATCAGATTGGGGAATGCGTTAGAGAGGAGCTTCTTTGGCCAACGTGTGGTGCCTACTGAATATCATCTTCTTATCCTCCAAAGAGCATGAGCCATGATTCTTCCCATATTTCTAACACTCCGAAGTTGGTCATTATGCACAGTTGTGGCACATGATTGATTTTAGTTCTAGCTTGCAGATCAAAAGGTTTCTTGCACATATTCATATAAAATTCGGGGCATTTAAAATCTGAAGAAGCATTTCATTTTGGTAAATATGATTGTAAACACCCCAAATTTTCACCCTCATTCAGTGTTTATATATTTCATGTGTCATTGCATATCATTGCATGCATTCAGCATACCATTTCATTGCATTGCATGTCATTACATCTCATTTTCGAGATCTAGCACTCCTGTTTTCAAAATATTTAATGTAGATTCGAGTTTTAAAACTTTTCTTTCAAAATCAATTTTAAAACCTGAGTTTTTAATCAACATTCTGTCATTTTCCAACCCCCAGGACCTCATATTTTGAAGTGTTTTTCTCAGAAAACAATCTGGATTCATTTTAAACTCAATTTCAATTGATTTCAATTCTCAGATGAGGCCCATTTAGGTGGTGTCACTTCTGGATCCCTTTATTTATCAAAAATCTAAAAAATTTCAAAGTCCTAGTTGGATCAGGACTCTGTATTTTCATCTTTTTGAACCTTTTTAAAAACACCATTCTGATTTTAAACTAGTTGTGGTCATATCCTTGCCCATTCTCGTCATTTTTGTCCAAAATTTCAGAATCCCAGTCCAATCAGAACTCTTTTTCCAAAATCCTAGTTGGATCAGGACTCTTTTTCTAGAGTCCTAGTCGGATCAGAACTCTATTTTTTACTACCTTTTTTACCTGTTTTTGAGAAAGCTTATCAAAATCCTTTGTTTTTGGCAAAAATTCTAGAGTCCTAGTCGAATTAGGACTCTTTCTCGGAGTCCTAATCAAATCAGGACTCTATCCTGATTTCGTCTGATACTTCTGTTCTTCACTTGTTTTTAAAATCTTTTCATCTGATTTTCAAAATCTTCTATTTTAGCCAAAACTTTAGAGTTTTAGTCGGATTAGGACTCTTCCTCAGAGTTGCAGTCGGATCAGGACTCTATCTTTCATTGCTATTCTTACTTGTTTTTAATCAAATCTTTCAAAATCTTTCAAAGAGAAGTTAAAAACTCAGAGTTTTAGTCAAAACAGGACTCTGTTCAAAGAGTCCTAGTTGGATCAAGACTCTGATCCTGATTTCAATTTTGAGATAATCTTTCAAAAATCTTTCCATTTATCAAAACTGTTACACTTTTATCAAAGAATTTCAAAATTCTGAGGTTTTATCCTAGAGTCCTGATCAAATCAGGACTCTATCCCAGAGTCCTGATCGAATTAGGACTCTATCCAAAGTTGGTTTTCGCACTTCATTTTCACTGGTTTTCAAAAGCTTTGCTTAAATTTTATCATTTACTTATCAGAAAACCAAAAATTCTTAGAGTTTTGATCGAATCAGGACTCTTTCTCAGAGTCCTAATCAGATCAGGACTCTGAACCAAAACTTCAATTTTATCCTGTTTTTAACTGTTTTTCAAAATTCTCTCAGAAAATCCAAAAATCTGAGAGTCCGAGTTCAATTAGGACTCTGTCCCCAAAGTCTCAGTTGAATCAGAACTCTGTTTTATTTCAATATTTGTTATTATTTTCACTGTTTTCACAAGTTCTTTCATCTGTTTTTCAAAAAATACCAAAAAAAAAAATCTAGAGTTTCAGTCTGATCAGGACTCTATCCTAGAGTCCTAATCTAGTCAGGAGTCTATTCTGAATTTTGTTTTCACCTCTATTTTTATTCATTTTCATTTATTTTTCAAAAATTAGATTATTTTGCAGAGTCCAGTTAATTCAGGACTCTATTTCAAAGTTCTGATTGAGTTAGGAGTCTAACCCTAACTGTATTTTCCGACTTGTTTCACCATTTTTTGATAAAATCTTTCAAAAACTCCTTCATTTGGCTTTTAAAATCCAAAATCTCAGAGTCCTAAAATTTCAGAACTCTAGCCCAGAGTTCCAGTTCGCTTGAGACTCTATTGTCAAAAATTCTGAATTTCAATTATTGATTTTAACCCCTTTTCAAAGCCATTTTCAGTATTTATTTCAAATTTTCAAAACTCTGATGTGGGGCCCACTCAGTTGACGCCATATTTAGAGAAGTTTTGACCCAGTTGGAACTCTGTGCCATTTCAAAACTTTTAATTCCAAGTTTACTTTTGAAAATCTTTTGAAAATTCTCTCAATTTCAAGTTTTAAAATCGTTTTTTGAAAATTCAAGTGGGGCCCACTCAGAGTGGCGCCACATTTGAGAAAGTCAGGGTTAGACTAGGGTTAGTCAGTGTTCTGGTTAGTTTTAGAAGTTTAGAAGAGTCAAAATCTATCTTGAAAATCCATTTTAAACTTTGGTTTTTAAAACTATTGTTTTTAAAGGTTTTAATTAAAACTTGAAAAACCAATGTGTGCCCACACTAGGTGGCGCCATATTTGGAGCTTTTAGGGTTTAGCTATGAGTCTTAGGTTAGGTAAGAGCCTAATTAGGAAAGTCAAAGGGTCAAACCCAATTAGAAAAAATTGCCCCCCCCTTTAGAGTCCAAAATTTTCAAATTTCTTAATTTTTAACCTAAAAGAAAATTTATAAATAGTCATCATAGGGGGGTCGACCTCCCTATCTCTCTCCTCTTGGATTCTTGGAGATTTTCTCTCCTCTTCAGCCCTTTCTCCATTGTTTCAACCTCAAGGTAAGGATTTCCTAATTTTTTTGAGTTTTATTTAATGCTTTTTCATGTTTTAATATGAATTTAGCCATTGGCACCTTCCCTTTCATGGATTAAACCATGAAAACACCATCAAGAACCTCTAGATCGGTCCAAGAAGATGATCTAACCCTGTTTTACTGTTTTTTCAGGGATTTTAATCCATTAGAATCGTTTATTGCATTGGTTTTCATGTTCTTAACCAAGAAAACATGAGATTTACCCGTTAAATGGGTTAAATCCGTTATTTCAAAGGTAAAAATTAATTCCAGCCATGGATTTCCTGTGTTTTATTTATTTTTTAGTATATTAATGGTTAATGCATGTGTTCTAGCATTAAAATTAATTTTGTTTTACTGTTTAAGTATTTTTTTTATTGTTTTCATTGATTAAAGCATGTTTTATTAGGGTTTCTTAAATTTCTGTGTTTTAAGCTTAGATCGATAGAAAGCATGTTAGTTCGTATTGAAATACTTGTTAGAAATTGTTGATTTTTTTTATATGTGATACACGGATATGTCAGTGAACTACTGTAAAAAAATCAGACGTTTTGGATTCGGGAACCCTGTTAATACAATACAAAGTCAAATCGGGATTTCTGTTGATTAAAATCGTTATTTAAATTCAAGCATAACTTGCAGATGTGTTATTTCTTTCATCCAATATTCGATTTGAGATCCGTAAAGTGCAGTGGCTTCGTGTTGATGAGAGATATTTACTGTGAAATTTTGATAATTTTTTCCTCTGTTTGGTATTTTTTCTCTGTCAGAAAGTCAGATTCAAAATTTAAAACTCGTTAGGGTTTACCAAAACCCTAATCGGACTTATACTGATCATAGATCTCAAACCGTAGATCCGATTTATGATCTATAAAGAAGGAAGTTCATTATTTTTTTGTCTACTGTTTACTTCTGAAATTTCAGAATTTTTTGATGAATACTGCTATTTGTTTATGTATTTTCAACCGGAAGTACCTGTTTTAACCAATGTTAGATTCATTATATTTAAGTCCAAATTGCCGGAAGAGTATCTCCCTCATCGGAGATGATTTTTCCGATCTGTAAATAGGAGATTTTCTGTTTTTTTGTCTAGTTTACTTTTATAAAATTTCAAGAATTTTCATAGTGAATTGCCTTTGATTCAGGTCTAACACTGAAACTGGTATGTGACCATGGGTAAAAATATCTTATTTTAGGGTTTTAATACAATTTTCGAATTGGAATAATGTCAAAAATATATTTTTATGATTCTAATCTGGTTTTAGGGTGATAAAAAGTGCAGGTACTGATTTTTATAAATTTTGAAATCCATTTGATGCTTGAATCAATCAAATTGCAAAACAGGGTGCCCGTAGGATCCCGAAACACTGCTAAAATCATGATTTTCATGATATTTCTTGATTTTCATGTATAAGTTCATGTTTTTAGGGTTTTTTCATGTTTAGAATCATATTAGGATGCTTCATGGTCAAATTTATGTTTATTTCAATCCCAAATCCAAAGTTTTTACCAAAATTTATTTCTGAAAACCCTGATTTCAAGGCCATAGTCTTGCTATCGGGGGCAATTTGGTCATTTGACCTCAATTTCGAAATTCTAAACCCTAATTTTCATATTTTTAATCATATCATGTCATCTTATGTTTGATTTATCCTTATTTGAATTTCAAAACTTGCATTTTACAAAATATCTTTTTGAAAACCCTGGTTTCAAGGCCATAGTCTTGCTATCAAGGTTATTTTGGTCATTTTAACCACAATTTCGAATTTTCAAATCTCATTTTCATATTTATTCGATTTTATTTAATATTTTATTATGTTTATCTCAGGGAATCATGAAAAAAGGCTTATATCTAGCAAAATCCAGTAATTTCCAGATATTACTGGATAAATCTAGAAAAGCCAACATATCTTCACTAACAAGTTTTTCTAGTTTTGCAGGGATATTGAAGACTTTACTTTCCTTTAATTTCCTATATTTAAATTCAATTAGTGATGTAAATTGTAATTAAATTTGGAATAAGAATTTCAATTCCTGCATAGAATAGGATGCATTGCATATAGTTTGATTCTGCAAATTTTAATATCTGATGAATGCATTATTCATGCACATATTAAAAATTCACCATGGTCTACACAAATGGCACGTGCACTATCTCTTAAGGAGTTGACAAACTCGATGGAATTCGTATTTATGGCCATAGTCAAAATACGAATGAGATCAAGATTTGTGATCTTCGTATTAGCCACATTCAGCCTACACTCTTAGGCTAACCTCAAGATGCACTGCATTTCTGAAAAAAATACAAAAGGATTTTCTCAATTCCTCAAAATCAAGTCTTTCAAATCCATATTCATTCATTTCATTTAATTGCAAATTCCAATTCCAATTCAGAGAAATCAATTTTCTTAAAATTTCTCAAGTCTTATTCAAAAATTGATTTTCTCAAAATTCTCAGCTTTCAAAAGATATTTAAAGTATTTATCAAGTTCGAATCATGATTTTCTAAGTTATATATTCAATTTCAAAGTTTGAATTCAAAAAAATCAAGTTTTTCCAAAGTTATTTGAAATTCCTTAGAAATCGATTTTCATAAAACCTCTAGATTCTTCAGAAATCGGTTTTTATTTTCTTTAGAAATATTCTTTCACCATGATTCATGATTTTCCAAGTGACATCTTTTCCAAGAATTTTCCAAGTATTTCAAATCTCAGAAGCAAACATCATGTTTTCAAATCTGCATTTTTCAGAAAGCCATAGCACATGCCTGATTCTTTGTGCATTTAGGAAATAGAACACGATTTAGACAAGTTGAGCAAAGCTAAGCGCACTTTTGATCCTTGGTTCGATTACCCCTAGTAAAGGCGCCAGGAACAGTTGAACCTCGTACCGACAGGCGAGTCCCATTCTTCAGAATTATCCTGCATTTTAAAACGGAGGTAAGTTATTTTCAAAATCTTTTTTCAAAGGTCAGTTTGACTTGCAAAAGTAAAATTTTGCGATGATAACAATGATCTATTCCAAGGTATGGATGAACTTTTCTTATTTGAATAGAATAGTCCATTCTCTGATTTACTGTTTTTTCTAAAAAAAGAAAAAAAGGGGAAAGTTAGTTACAAAAGCTCGTTGTTAAGTTCTTCTATTTTAGTTTTATCCATTTGATGTTTTTTGTAGTTCTGGCCATTTGATGCTTACGGTATAATGGTTCCATCTTGACTAAAGAAATCTCAAATTTATTATTGGTTTTCACTGTATAACCTGTTCATGAACAGTAAATTCATCATGATTTTACAAAAAGTTCTGTGTAATTCACTGATTACCTTCAAAGGTGATACGCGAATTCGTTGGATTCACATCTGGAATTAACAAGGGTAGAATTGTTGCCCCCTGCATTTGTATATAAAGCCTCTGGTTTGCCTACTTCATCTGTACAGGAGAAGTCCCCTTTTGAAGTTCATCTATGGTAGTGGCTGCAGCTAATTCGAGCTCTGATCCACACGAAGAAGTTCTTGTAATAGCTGTAGCGATTGCTACTGTTGTTGCAGCGATGGCAACAACTGCTTCTGTCAGTTGTCAATATGAATGGTCGAATATCCCATATTTCCTTGTTGGTGCATCATATAGTAACCCTACAGATTCTGATGCTAAAAAAAAAAAGATGATAGAAAGGCTGATTTCTTACCTAGGGAATATCTTCATGCACGAGATGCTAAGTTCCTCCTCATAACATCCTCAATCCCCTGCTATCCACCACCTTCAGCACTAATTTCTAGCCTTGTTACCCATCTCATGATCAGTACAATAGCTGATATAATGCACTGTGGAAAGGTTTCACTTCCTCCATTATCGCTGTAGTTGCAGTCGTGCAGTGTCTGCCTTCACTTTTTGTTACAGTTCATGTCAACAACCCTTCTGTTGTTTGACATTCGCCATAATATAGGTATTACTTGTTGTTGTCACTATCTGTAACACTCACTGCCTGCACCCATTGTAATCCCCTGCACTACCCTATACAACATGTTGTTGATGCTTTTCCAACACCCCTTCGCACTTGGCATCCCCATCTTACACAGCACATTCACTCCATTTGTCCCTTTTACTGCATTTTCACCTATGCTATCACTGCATTGCATCCACCTTACTGCATTCACTACAGCCTTTCACAGTAAGTAATACCACTATATTTGCACCAGCCCCTCACGTCCACTGCGCACAACACTATCTTGCCCACCTGCTATTGAACGATGCCATTTTATCTGGGAGTTTTCCATCTGAATTTCGTTTATTGCTAAACTCACTATTCTAAGACGAATAACCAGTTCAATGGGAACACAGTCCCAACCTCCTATGGTGCCACTTATGCTTGGATATACTGATCAAGAACTCCCTGAGGTACAGAATGAAGCTTCTTTGTCTCCTATGAATCAGAAGTTTGGCATGTAAAAGAAAAACTTTGACCTACTGTATAATCATTTTCTTTTGCGGGAATCAATGTGTTAATAAATTCACTATGTTGCAGCTTGACTGTGGGTATTAATATTCACTGCTCAAATGCTTATTGATGTTTATGTCATCACTTGTACATAGGGTTCAATATGCTCATCATTTTCTTTAGCTGCATGTTCTTTTCCAGCATCATCTAGATTGGTGGCTGCTACTGGTTGTTAATCGTTGTAGGGCTTGTCTGAGTGTTACTGAGTTAGCAATCACTGTAAATCTGTAAGGATTGTGATTTCCAACAGGCTGTTACTATTTGTCGTTGCTTTGTTCCAGCAATTTATTATTATTATCATTATTATTTTCTTTCCCTTTTTTTTTTAATTTCACTGCTAAACGCACTATTCATATGTCAAACCATCCACATTTTGCACTGATACTTCACTTGCCTACAATATCTAGCATCGTGCACACTGTTGCCACGATATTCACCCACTGCTACAGTGTTTCCACCACACTCGCTGTCTATCACTTACAACATCACGTCCAATGCATTTTTCTACATATGCCTTGCATACCAGGTCCACTGTCATTGTAAATTTCTGCACTCATCTAATTGTGTCGTCATCCAGTCCTACTGGTTTATGTGTCAAATTGGTAAATGGATGCTGCTAGGAGTCTGCCTGTTAACACCATCAAGATTCATGTACTAATGTTATTACAAACCAGCTTATGGCTGCTAAAGGTAGTCCACAAACCTATCAGACTCTCCTGGACTGGTTCCAGTGACTGTCAATCAGTCATCCAGTAGCACATGATGCTTATGCCACAGGGTTATTGGCTTCAGCAAGATCTGTTCCTTGTGCCCACATATTAGTGTCTGCTTTAGATTCTTTGTAACTCATCCCTATGTTGTGCTACATTGCCCATCATCCAGCCACGCCATCCTCTGTCATAGCACCATGGCCGACCCTTGTTAATCACCGACCATCATGTTCATTCCCAATGTCGTGTGCATAGGTAGCATTGTCACTTGGGCGATATTCATCATATATCATTTGTTGGATCAGTGTATCATACGGTTAGGCTATATTAGCTGTGTATTAAAAAATGGGGGATCATATGCTCAGCATTATATTAAGTATACTGCGTCAGGTAGTGTGTTGTACCTTTAGGTTTTGTATCTGAACCTTGCAACCAAGTTTAACTGAGTATTGTTGTGTCTTTGCTTACTATTGAGCAATGGTTTTCAGTCCCGGTTCAATTGTTGATCTTCACCATAAAATATTTGACTGTTCCTTAATGTTTTCTTAGTGTTGTCTTACCAAGCATACATAGTAGCAACTTCAGGATTTTATAGCATCTATTAATATCAGTTTTAACATATGCTCAGTCTGTTGGCATTCACTTAGCTTTGTCATATGCATTACAACATATATTTTCTCACTAGTTCGGTGCATCCCATACCTGTATTAATATTCATTCCCTCATAGACATTTAGGTATCATTTTGTACATTCCAGTCTTAATAGAATTTATGAATTGCTCTTTATACTTTGTGTGATGATAATCCTATTTTGGAGGAAATTCATAAGATTTGCCATTTCCTTTCCTAGAATTAGAGATTCTTGTAATTTTGAGTTAAATCCAATATTGTAATAGCTAGATATTAATGAAAACTCTACATTTCCAGTCTTAGATAGAATGAATGAGCATGTAAATATCATAAATGGCTTGTTTCATATCATTTTGCCTTTATCTTTCAAAAATCCACAGATGGGAACACGAATGGCACGTGCACCATTCTAATAAGAGGTAACTAGTCTTAAGCAAATGATTCACATTGATGGCCATAGTCAAAATGTGAACAATGCTTAAGATTTTTATCTTTTATGGAATAACATTAGATCCACACTGGGTCTCCTTAAAATCATCATATTTTTCTAAATATTTTCCTCCTTTATCAGAGTATAACTTAAAATTAACTCAAAATATATATATCAATGGCCATAGTCAGGATATAAATTGAGAGTTAATTTTATTTTAAACTCTATAAAAGCACCAAAATATGTTTTATTCTTTATTTGAATTTAAATATGATTATTATATAATACATTTTATGGCCTTAGTCAGAGATGTATTATATGTTCAATCTTATTTCAAATTCACCTAAAGAATGAAATATGCTTTTCAAAATCCAATTTTAAATTCATTAATTCATTTCATCATTTAGGATAGAATTGCATCATATCTTCAAAATTCTTTTTCAAAATCCAAGTGATGTTGAGATATATTTTCAACTATCTTCTTTCATTTCTTAAATCTATCTCTAACTTTTATTCCAATTCTTCTTTCTATCCTCAAATTCTATTTCATTTAAAAAAAAGCAATTTCAAAGTCCATTTTTATATTCAGAATTCAATTTTCAATCCAAAACAAATTTCAAAGTTCAAATCAACTTTGAAATTCCAAATTCATTTTCAAAATTCATTTTCAAATTCAATTTAGCATTTCAGATCAAATTTCAAAGTTCAACTTTGAAATTCCTGATTCATCTTCTGATTTCAAAACTCAAGCTTTAAGTCAAGTTTATCATTTATTTTTCATCAAGTCTTGATTCTTGATTCTTGATTCAAAATCAAAGTTTTGAGATTGATTCTGAATCTCAAAATTCGATTTTCCTAAGTTTAAAATTCAAATATCGATTTCCAAAAATCCAGATCCATCAACAAGTCCCATTTGGATTTTCAAAATCCAATTCCATCGTGGATTCTAGATTTAGAATCCAATTCCACCTCGAATTTAGATTCTCAAATCTAACTCTATCTTGGTCTCTGGACTTCGGATCCAATTCCATTTAGGGTTCCAAATTTTGGATTTCACTCCATTTTGGACTCTAGACTTTGGATCCAATTCCATTTAGGGTTCCAGATTTCAGATTCCACTCCATTTTGGATTCCAGACTTCGGATCCAATTCCATTTAGGATTCCAGATTTCGGATCCAACTCCATTTAGAATTCCAGATTTCGGATCCAACTCTATTTTGGATTCCACACTTCGGATCCAATTTCATTTATGATTCAGGTTTCCAAATCCTATCTCCATTTTGGGTTCCATATTTTGGATCCAACTCTATCTTGGATTCCAGACTTCAGGTCCAATTCCATTTAGGATTCCAGATTTCGGATTCAGTTCCATCTTGGATTCCAGATTTCGGATTCAGTTCTATCTTGGATTCCAGATTTCGGATTCAAATCCAACTAAGATTCCAGATTTCAGATCAAAATTCCATTCCAAATTTCAAATCTAGTTTCATTTCCAATTCTCATTTCCAAAGCCAATTTCAAATCTATTTCTCAAAACTGAATTCAAATTCAATTCCTGTTTTAGGTCTTGAATTCAAAATTTCTTTTTCAAAATCGATTCTTGAAAATCGATCCAAATTCAAAGTCAATTATGACTTTGAAAATTCATTCTTATTTCAAAATTCCAATTCAAAATTCTTTCTTTATCTGAAGACTTATCTTTCCAAAATTCTGATCACTCCAAGACTTGGAATTTCAAGTCTCTTTTTCCATATTTATTTCAAATTCTCAGTTATATTCAAAATCTAACTTTTTCAAATCAAATTCAACCCTCTGAATCATTTTTTCACTATATTATCAAATTTATTTCAGGATCACTTGGAAAATCCAAAATTCCAAATTGTTTTCTCAAAAGCATATATCTTTGCATTTGCATTGCACAAGCATGATTCTTTGTGCATTTAGGACTTAGAATAAATTCTTAGATAATATTTAGGCAAAGCAAAAGGTATTTATTCGATCCTTGGTTCGATTACCCCTAGTAAAGGCACCAGGAACGGTCGAACCTTGTACCGATGAGCGAATCCCGTCTCTCTATTTTTTCCTGTAAATTTTCAAAACGGATTTGAGTGATTTTCAAAACATTTCTTTGGTCAAATGAGACCTTGCAAAAGAGTTCCTCTCTCTTCTTCCTTTTCTTTTCTCTCTTCTTTTCTATCTTTTATTCCTCTTCAAAAGGGAATAGAGGCTAGAAAGGCAAAGAGAATAGAAAAGAGGAAAAGGAAAATTTTTGCAATGATCACAGTGCTCCCCACGGTGACACACTCAAACGGATGAATCCCTACTCCATCAGTTCTTCCAACTGATATTTCAGCGCACTGAGCTCTGCTGGCGCCATACGATAAGGGGATTTTGATATTGGCATCGTTTTAGGTAATAATTAAATTCCAAATTCAACCTCACGAAGTGGAGGGAGTCCTGACAATTCAGTAGGAAATATATCAGAAAACTCTCGCACCACTTCTAAACTCTCAAGGGGCATGTCAGTTGAGCTTTCTGCCGAGAGACTCAGTAGGAAGGCCACACAACCCTTCCTAAGGTATTTTTGTGCCTTAAGAGCTGATATAAGTCATTTCTGTGGGACAGGTTTGGATAATCGGTATTCCACCTTAGGCAATCCCGGTTGAGATAAGATAACTCTGCCCTCACGGCACAAAATCCTAGCATGATTCTGGGCCAACTAGTTCATTCCTAGAATGACATCGTACTGCACCATATCGATTAGGATGACATCAGTAGGCAAATGTTGCCGAGCTATCTCTATATCCAGGTTCTTCACACACTTGATACATTTGGTGCGTGAACCTAACAGATTGTATACTTTAATCATTTTATCAACCGGTTGCACCGAAGCATGGAGTTGTTTGGTGAAATCATCAGAGATAAAGGTATGAGTAGCACCACAGTCAAACAAGACGTAAGCTATATGTTCATTCACATGTACGATGCCTGCAATCAGGTCACCATTTTTTACTTGTTCAGTCGTTACATCATACACACGACCTGTTGTAGGTCTTTGTTCTACTCTAGGTGGTGATCGTTGGAACTAAGGGCATTATGGTGTTTGTTGAGAGGGTCTGACTGATCTGGGATTCCTCCTCTGTTCATCTGCAGCCTTCTTGGCGCACTCCCTCATAAAGTGGCCCATTTTGCCCCAATAAAGGCAACCACCTGTGTCATGACACGATCTTCCTGTGTGGTTCAGATGACACTTCTGGCAGTTAGAGTTAAACTGCCAGCTATTTTGAGCCATATCTTGCCTTGGTGGCAGCTTTACTACCTTCTAAGCAGAGTTCTTTCTTTGGAACTCTTTCTTGCAAAAGGGTGGTCGTGATCCTAGCCCACCTGAGAACATCCTCTTGCGGTTCCCACTCTCCGCTATCGGCCTCTTTGCTACGATCACTTTGGATCGCTCTCAGTCGATCTAAATTTTTGAAGTTGCCGCCACAACAACTTGAAAAGTCTGGGGTATGCTCGTTATGATGCGAGACCATAGCCCTTTCCATAGTCTGTTGATGTACTTATTGGCCCTCTTCTGGTCTGTCTTAAATAATCGGGAGCAGTAGTACTCAAGATTTTGAAATTTGGTGGTATAGTCGATGAGACTCATACCACTTTGCTCCAGTTCTAGAAAATCCATCTTTTTCTTGTTTCTAGAGTGCAACGGGAAGTAGTCATCCATCAAAGTTCTCCAAAAATCATCCCAAGGGATGACTTCGTGCTATGAGAACTGAATGATCTTAGTGGTATCCCACTAATTTTGTGCATTATCCTTCAACCTATATGTGCCAAAGTTAGTCTTTTTGTCCTTTGGTATCCCCAATACCAGGAATGCACGCTCCATTTTCTCGATCTAGCTTTCTGCCAGCTCTGTATCGGCTCTTCCGGTGAAGACCGATGGATCAAGTTTGAAGAACTTCTCATAAGTTATTCCTCCAATATTCTCATTGTAAAGCCGGACTGATTCTGGCCTTGTTTCACGGATAGCAGTTACCAGGTTGTTGAGTTTCTGTAGCAGGAACCCCTGCATAAGGTACTCCTCACTCAGCATGATTCTTTTCGTCATAGGAGCCATTCACTACAAGAAAATAGGTTGTTAGCGACGAAATTTCACGACGAAATAATTTCGTTGCTAGTTAGCGACGGATTAACGAGCGAAAAACATTCATCGCTATAATCAATGAAATTTACGAAAATAGCGACGGAAGATATCCCGTCACAAAATCCATCGCTAATTAGTGACGGATTTTGCGACAGAATATTTTGTTGTAACGGATGCAATATTTAGCGACGCCGTTTGTGATGAAAGATTTTCTGTCGCTAATTAGCGACGGAATTGGCGACAGTATATATTCTGTCGCTATGTTCGTAAATTTGATTTACGGCGGCTTAGGGACGGAATTAATCCGTCGCTAAGCCATCGCGAATTGTCGCATAAACCTAATCCCAGACCGCTTTTCTTTTTCTGCTTTCACTGCTCCCGCTCCCGTTGTTCGCCGTTCGCCCACTCCTGCCATTCGCCGTTCACCGGCCCCACCGTCCGCCGTCCGCAGGCCCCGCTGTTCCCCGCCGCCCGGAGACAGGTATTAAGGGGGTTGGCCCCACCGCATTTTTCGGCAGGGGGTCGACCCTCTATTGTTCCGGCAGGGGGTCAACTCCCCTGCCGAAACGCAGGGGGTCAACTCCCCTGCCGAAACGCAGGGGGTCAACCCCCTACGTTCCGGTAGGGGGTCGACCCCCTGTGCCTTGCAGTTTCGGTAGGTCATTGGGTACTGGGCTTCTCAAGGCCTATGCAAAATGTTTTCATTTGCCTCGTTTTTTTTTTTTTTTGTGACTTCATTTTAAAACAGTGTTTTTTTTGTGCAGATTTCTCAATGGAACCCACTTGTGCTCAGCCACCCGTGGTAAGTAAGTGACAAAAACAATGCAAATTGGGTAAATAGCCGTGGTGAGTAAGTGATGCAAACGTATCACATGTTATTTAATTTATTAGATGTAACACTTTATTGTTCACACACTCACTTAGTTGTTGATATTTAGGGTTGCTTTATTGGAGTTCGGAGATCATGCTGAGCATGATTTTAATGTATGAATATAGAAGTGTTCTTATTTTTGGAGTACGGATTTCATGCTAGGAATGGTAGTAGTTAGTGGAATATTGAAGTGTGTTTGCTGCAGGTACATATTTGTCATTTGTTTGATATGAATGATTACAATGTATTGCAATGTTTGATGTAATTGTATTCATGCTTGCATGTAGTTACTTTCAATTTGATTATGGCTTCCATGTGAAATTATAATGAAAGCATGCTTCAAATGATTGTATCATGTCATTAATAGTTTGCACATGAAAATATTAAGTTATCAATGCATGCATCATAATTTTTGTTATTGTATGACATCATATATTGCATGATAAATTTGATATTTTCTTCATCATAGCATTCTGATGGTTCTCTTTTAATTGGTTAGGTTATTATTTGTAACATCATAAGAAAATGACTGCAAACCGTGAATGGATGTACCGTAGGATAGTGGACAATGAGTTATCGCATGAATATATGATGGTGTCGAAAGTTTTATTGAATTTGCAACGGCAAGTGTCAGTATAGTGGATCCCACGGGTCGGATTAGGTGTCCCTACAAGATTTGTAAGAATAATCGATTTGTAGAACCTCGTGGCGTTAGACATCATCAATACAGGAAGGGTTTTGTGAATGATTATCAGAATTGGATGTTTCATGGAGAAGAATTTAGAAACAATTTTGATGCACGGGTGAATGTGGTTCACGATAATTCATATATGGATTTGATATTTGATGCCGCAGGAACAGAACTGGGTTCTGCTATGAGTCCTAGTGATGTAAGAACTGTCGTAGATGAAGAATCACCAAACGATGCGGCTAGTAGATTTTATGATTTACTTAGAGATGCTGATGAGCCACTTTGGAACGGTTGCGAGAGTCACACTATTTTGTTTGCAGTTCTTCAACTAATGAATTTGAAGTCCCAGTATAATTTGAGTGAATCATGTTTTGACCGTTTGTGCATGATTATGAAGAGTATGTTGCCCAAAGATGAGAAATTGCCACAAATTTTTTATCGTGTGAAAGTTATGGTCAACGCTCTAGGTATGGGGTACAAAAAGATTGATGCTTGTCCAAATCACTGCATGTTGTATTTCAAGGAGAAGGAAAACAACATATCATGCCCGTCATGTGGACATCCTCGGTTCAAGCCAAAGACAAGAGGCAATGGTAGCACGAGATCAAAGAAAGTTTCATACAAGTCACTCCGCTACTTTCCTATCACTCCTAGATTACAACGATTGTATATGTCTTCAAGGACAGCTAAACACATGAGATGGCATGCAAATAAAGTTCGACACGATGAAAACAAGATTACGCATCCTGTTGACGCTGAAGCTTGGAAGCACTTTGATTGTACTCATCAGAACTTTGCAATGGAAGTGCGAAATGTTAGACTCTGTCTATATACAGATGAATTTAATCCATTTGGGGGTAGATCAACTCCATACTCATGCTGGCCAGTATTTGTAACTCCATACAACCTTCCACCAAGCTTGTGTATGAAACATTCAAATCTTTTTTTGTCTCTGTTGATCCTTGGTCCGACCTCACCTGGCCAAAATCTTGATGTATATTTAAGGGCATTGATTGTTGAACTAAAAGTACTGTGGGATGACGGTGTTACCACGTATGATGCCCACAAAAAACAAAATTTCAACATGAAGGCCGTTGTTCTATGGACAATCAGTGACTTCCCTGCATATGGTATGCTATCTGGTTGGAATACACATGGGAGGTTGGCATGTCCGTACTGCATGGAGGATTCCAAAGCTTTTAGATTGATGCATGGAAGGAAGTCATGCTGGTTTGAGTGCCATCGTCGATTTCTACCCAGCGACCATCCGTTCTGACAACAAAAGAATGCGTTTAAAGCAGGCACAACTAAAATGGAAGGTCCATCCACAAGATTGTCTGGCATAGAGATTCTAAGAAGATTGCGATACTTTTCAGATGTATTAACAGATGCCCGCAGTCCTACACCCTTCCGTGGATTTGGAAAGGATCACAATTGGACGAAGAAATCTATTTTTTGGAAACTACCGTATTGGCTGACCCTATTGATACGATATAATTTGGATGTGATGTATGTGGAGAAAAATGTGTTTGATAATGTGTTCAATACAGTAATGAATGTTAAAGGGAAAATGAAGGATAATCCGAAGGCCCGTATGGATTTAAAAGTAATATGTAAAAGACCAGAATTGGAACTCAAAGAGTATAATGGCAAAGTACTGAAACCAAAGGCAAAGTACGTGCTTGGACCTGATCAAATAAAACATGTATGTTAATGGTTGAGACAATTGAGATTTTCAGATGGATATGTCTCTAACATTGCTCGGGCTGTGAAGATTGACGATGGACAGTTATATGGGTTAAAGAGCCATGATTGTCATATCTTTATGCAACGATTGATACCCCTGGCATTCCATGATATGTTAGACAAACCTATATGGGGGGTATTGTCTGAGTTGAGTGGATTTTTTAGAACATTGTGTGCATTGGAAGTCGTAGTATCTGATGTAAAGAATCTCGAGGACTCTGTCATCACCACTGTTTGTCTGCTAGAAAAGATATTTCTGCCAGCATTTTTTGATGTTATGGAACATTTGATCATACATTTGCTATATGAACTAAGGGTTGGTGGCCCTGTACAATATCGATGGATGTACCCATTTGAAAGGTATATATTTTTTTATATTTGTCTCTTTAATGACAGATATTTATAATTTGAAATGTATATTTTTGCCAGATGCATGTTTGACCTAAAAAAAAAGGTTATAATAAAGCAAGAGTAGAAGGCTCTATTTGTGAGGCGTACACTTTAGAAGAGATTTCAAATTTCTCATCTATGTACTTTGAACCTCACATTCCAACACGTTACACATGCCCGCCCCGTAACGATGATGGAGAACAAGTAACTGTAGCTGACAAGTTGTCGATATTTCAACCACTTGGGCATGCATTTGGTAGTTGCCGATCAAGGCTCTTGACAGATCGAGAGCAAGACGCAGGACACATCTATATTCTTTTTAATTGCTCAACGATCAACCCATACATCGAGTAAGTATATGTAGATGCAACACAATTATAAATCCTTTTATGTTCTATACGTGCACACATGGTTCGGTAATATAAGTATTTGTGGTTTGCAGATGATTTAATCTGGAGTTGCAAAGAGAAGTTTCACATCTCATTGATGCAGAAGTACAAAAGAACGTGAAACTAAGTTTGTGGAGTGGTTCAAACAGTTGGTAAAGACGCTAACATAAATTTTGTACTTGTAAACAACACTAAGTTACTTAATTGGTCGTGATTACAATCATTGTTTATGTCTGTGTGTAGGTCCGCCATGGTGATGTTAAAGATCAAGGAATATGTGATTTAGAAAATGGTCTGACCAAAGTTGTGCAATGCTACAACGAGTATATCGTAAATGGTTATCGATTCCATACAAAAGATTACAGTATAAACAAATCAACGATGAATAGTGGTGTGTGTCAAGAGTAGCAGCTACGGTGAAAATGAACATGATTACTACGATGTTATAGAGGAAATAATGGAGTTGACTTACTTAGGCATAAATAATAGGGTAACTTTATTCAAGTGTCATTGGTTTGATCCAACTGCAACAAGACTTGACAAAGCTTCAGCCATTGTGGAGGTGAATCATAAATCAAGGTTTGGAACATATGAACCATTCATATTAGCCTCACAAGCTCAACAAGTTTATTATACTTCATATCTGAGTATAAAAAAGTCAGATAGAAATGAATGGTGGGCAGTTTGCAAGGTGAAGTCCAAACTATACCCTGAGTATGATCAGTTACAAGAAGACAAGTTAGCTGAAGACAGTGATTACTATCAATCAGATGATATCTATGACTTCACTTATGGTCACGATGTTGCGCATGATATGCATGTTATATCTCCATTGGCCGATGAAACATTCATAGAAGAATGTGATCCAAATGATATACCAAGTGGATGGGTAAACAATGAAGAAGAAGAAGAAGAAGAGGAAGAAGAAGAATATGAAAGTCAAACAAGTGACGAGGAAGAATTCTCTAGCTAGTGAGCAAAATCTTGTAATACAAACCTCTATTTGAATGCATAGCAATACTTGATGTTAATGATTTGAATTATTTGAATGTATTGTAATACTTGATGCGAATGAATGAGTTGTATTGCAATACTTGATGTGAATGATTTAAATTATTTGAATGTATTGTAATACTTGATGCGAATGAATGAGTTGTATTATAAAACTTGATGTGAATGATTTGAATGTATTGTAATACTTGATACGAATGATTTGAATGCATTGCAATACTAGATGCGAATGATTTGAATTATTTGAATGTATTGTAATACTTGATGTGAATGATTTGAATTATTTGAATGTATTGTAATACTTGATGCGAATGATTTGAATGCATTACAATACTTGATGTGAATGATTTGAATGCACTGTAATACTTGATGTGAATGACTTTAATGCATTGTAATACTTAATGTAAATGACTTGAATGCATTGTAATACTTGATGTGAATGACTTGAATGTATTGTAATACTTGATGTGAATGAATGAGTTGTATTGCAATACTTGATGCGAATGAATGGGTTGTATTGCAATACTTGATGTGAATGATTTGAATTATTTGAATGCATTGCAAAACCTAATGTGAATGATTTGAATGCATTGCAATACCTGATGTGAAGGATTTGAATGCATTGCAGTACCTGATGTGAATGAATTGCAATACTTGATGTGAATGACTTGAATGTATTGTAATACTTGATGTGAATGACTTGAATTATTGTAATACTTGATGTGAATGACTTGAATGTATTATAATACTTGATGCGAATGAATGGGTTGCATTGTACTTGATGTGAATGATTTGAATTATTTGAATGTATTGTAATACTTGTTGCGAATCATTTGAATGTATTGTAATACTTGATGTGAATGATTTGAATGTATTATAATACTTGATGCGAATTATTTGAATGTATTGTATGACATATGTTATTTGTTAGAATATGGTTCGTGGAGGTTACAGTGGTCGTTCATTCAGTAGTAGCCAGACCCAACCTTCAACTTCACGGGCTCCTGTGATAGGTATATCATTTAACTAATTGGATGCTTGATTAGTTGAAATGCGCATTCTGAGAATTTCTAACGTATTTTTTTACAGATGATGTTTCGCCTATACACGACCCACCTACACCAGTTGATCACACAAGTCATGAGCCAACACAGGAAGCAGGGTCTTCTCAGTCTGGCACAAGAAGACTCATTCGAATAGTGTATATCGATAATCAATTGTAAGTATTTCATTTTCAATTATTGCATATCTTATAAATATTTTATATTGATATTTACTGTGTACCAATTCATGTGCAGCACGAGGTTTGAGCCACAATAAGTAGTACGCAAGATTAGAAATTCACTTCTTCAACATCTACCAGGACCAATCGCTCAATGGAAAGAGTATCCAAAAGAGGTGATAGATAGATCCTCATTCACGGTATACAGTTGTTTCTCATAGTTAATGTGTTTCCTATTTAAATTTCTTTTAGTCATGTCTACTAACTTTCTGAAAATATTTGTAGGCTTCGAATTGCTTTGCAACTATGGTGGAGGAAAATGATGCAAGGAAGGTGATGCAGAAGGTGGCTGCTAATCGATTTGCAGACATGCTGCACAATATGAAGACTGCAGCAAGAAAAGCATCTGGTGGAATAGATGATCCACTACAGTGGAAGAGTCATGACCCTATTACTATCAGGAGAGATTATTGGGATGGAATGTGCGATAAGTGGGCGGGTGATGCATTTCGAAATCGCTCTGCGAAGGCTGCACAAAATCGAGCAAAAATGCCCGAAGCCCATCTACACACAGGTGGATCTAAGACTTTTGGGAGCCACCTGAAGAAAATGGTAACTCATTAATATATAATATTAATTTTATAAGTACTTTTGCAAACTTATTAACTAAATCTTTTATCATTTAACTTCGCAGAAAGCAGAAAAAGGAGGCATTGTACCATATAAGGATGTGTTTGTTGAAACACATAAACGGAAGACCATGGGAGACTTCGTATCGGAGAAGGCGAGAACGACATCAGTATGTATTTATTCTATTAATAATCATTGCTATATGCAAGTTATCATAATGTTATCATTAATTATTAATGCATACTTTAAACATTTATTTGTAGGAGGCATATGAGCAACAGATGGTAGAGCGATATGGCGATGACGCTACTCAGCATCCATCATTTGATCATGCAGCATGGGTGCCTGCAACAGGTGAACCCAAAAAGGGTCGTGTGTTCGGGTTTGGGAGTAATATGAACACTTCACCTATTATTGTTTCTTCCAGTTACGGCCCACAGACTTCTTTCGCCGACATAAGCTCCAAGCAGCAGCCTATTCTTTCTGGTTAAGATGTACGCCAGATCGTTAAGGACACAATGCATGACTACTTCCATGAAACCGTCGCCGACGTTCTCTGAGCTGAGTTCAACAGTTTTTTGCTGAACAGGGGAACTTTGATTGCAGGTCCCTCTCAGGTATGAAACTTTTATGCAATATATTGCATGTCGTTAGATTTAATGTAACTTTGATTGTCTTAACATATTCAGTTTTTTTTACCGCCTTAGAACACATATGAGCATGCTATAATCACATATTCAGCTTTTTGACTGTCGTAGAACACATATGAGCATGCTAGAATCACATATACAACTTTTTAACTGCCTTAGAACACATATGAGCATGGTAGAATCACATATAGAGTTTTTCTGACTGCCTTAGAACACATATGAGCATGCTATAATCACATATTCAGTTTTTTGACTGCCTTAGAACATATATGAGCATGATCGAATCACATATATAACTTTTTGCCTGCCTTAGAGCACATATGAGCATAGTAGAATCACATATAGAGTTTTTTGCCTGCCTTATAGCACATATGAGCATGCTATAATCACATATAAAGTTTTTTGACTGCCTTAGAGCATATATGAGCATGATAGAATCCCATATAAAGTTTTTTTGACTGCATTAGAACACATATGAGCATGCTATAATCAGGTATTCAGTTTTTTAACTGCCTTAGAACACATATGAGCATGCTATAATCACACATTCAATTTTTTGACTGCCTTAAAACACATATGAGAATGCTAGAATCACATATAGAGTTTTTTTACTGCCTTAGAACACATCATTAATGATAGAATCACATATAAAGTTTTTTGCTTTGCCTGCCTTAGAGCACATATGAGCATGATAGAATAACATATAGAGTTTTTCTGACTGCCTTAGAACACATATGAGCATGCTATAATCACATATTCAATTTTTTGACTGCCTTAGAACACATATGAGCATGATCAAATCACATATATAGCTTTTTTCCTGCCTTAGAGCACATACGAGCATGGTAGAATCACATATAGAGTTTTTCTAGCTGCCTTAGAACACATATGAGCATGATATAATCACATATAGAGTTTTTTAGTGCCTTAGAACACATATCATTCATGATAGGATCACATATAGAGTTTTTTGCCTGCCTTAGAGCATATATAAGCATGATAGAATCACATATAAAGTTTTTTTACTGCCTTAGAACATATATGAGCACATGATAGAATCACATATAGTGTATAATTTATTTCAATATATTTTGTTTATCAATACTGACTGTTCTTTTCTTGTGTAGGTTGCTAGCGATAATCAGCGTAGCGGAGCTGAAGGGACAGATCAAGGCAATGAACAAGAAGACACACAAAATCTTGGCGATGATTAGATTAATGTGTTGAAGAAGTTTTATTTTTTTTTGTTTCGAAATTGTAATTATTGAATTGTAAATAATTAAACTTGTTAATTTTAAAGTGGAACGATTAATTGTTGTAGATTCCTTTTATATGAAATTTTATGTGTACTTTGTTTTTTATTTACAGAAAATATAAATTATACAGGAAATATAAATTGTAGCGTTCTCGATATTTAATTTTCAAATAAATTTTTTTACTTTTTTTTCTTGTTTGCGACGGATTAGCGACAGATATATCCGTCGCTATATATATAATTTAGCGACGGATGTAAATCCGTCGCCAAGCCGAGGTCAACGTTTAGTACTGATGGATTTGCGACGGAATCCCTCGTTCGTTATTCCGTCGCAATTAGCGACGGAACTGGCGACAGATTTATTCCATCGCCAGTTAATGTCGAAAAATTTGCGACGTAAGTTGTCCGTCGCCTATTCGTCGCTAATCCATCGCTAAGCCGGTTAGCGACAGATTAGCGACGGAATGAGATCGTCGCTAATCCATTGCTTTATTGTGGTGATTTATCTATTTACACACAAGCAACGTGGTTCAGTTTCTCGGTGTATATAAGGAGTAAAATGTTATTTACTTTATATACATTTTATCACACATACATCGCCATTTACATACAAGCATCATGCCACACCGACGAACATTGGTGGCGAGAAACCATACATATGAGTCTATCGACTCCAAACATAACTAGTTTCTTAGGATCTGGGTTTCTTATTCGACATAAATGACCTAAAATAGGCCCATTGATTGTCACATCGCCTTGACTTGGGCACTGTTGGAGTTGGCTCGGGCGACACTTTTGCACTCTCAAGCGAATTCTATGGATAGACTAGTGAGGTCGGTCCACTCTCCCATACAGTAGCATCATGACTCGGGAAGTCCAAAATCATGATGGGCGAATAAAAGGAGTTATATCATTTATTCGAGCTGTGCAAGCTTGGCGTACATGATGTCAGGTAGTAGCTTGGCAAGCGATTGAATTCCACAAGAGAATTCACGTCAAAGTCTACCAGATGTGGTAATTCATTTGAAGTCGATGGGGTACTACTACTTCCAACACTTGAGTGATATGGTCCACTGATATGTGAGGTCTCATCCTTAAGACCGAGCGATGCCCGTTGACCCATATTAGCAATATATTTTCTTTGGCATTCGTTGGTGGAATGCCCATTTTCATCACAATACTGGCAGTCTTGAACTTCTAACTGGCATATCCACTCATCGTGCATGAACTTGCATCGACAACAGTAGCCTCGTGAGTCATGAGTTTCCATCTTTACAAAGATGCACCCAATCAGTAAAAATATACTTACAGTGTTATACCGCAAATATGACGGATCTTAAACCAGGTTTCTCAGACATAGGCTCTAATACCAATTCTGTAATGCCTCAGATTTTCAAAACAAAGCTAAGTTGAAAATTTCATGAATTTCACTTTTTTTTTCTTTGCAGCAGAACTTAGAAAAGGTTTTAGCAGTGAAAATAGACGATAATGAGTCATCGGTTTTAGAAAACTCCGAGCAAGTCACAAGTATGTGGTCAAGCTCTTATTGACCACCAAGGTGTTTCATTTATCAAAACAACTTGTTTATTACAAACATCACTGCTTGAAAAAGTAGTACTTAGTTTTAATAAAGAAAGCAGTACAACACTGTCTAGAGAAACCCTGAAACTCGATGTCGCCTTGCTCCACATATCGCAACGCAAGTTCAACACCTGAAATCCCCATTAAATGGGGTCAGAACCACTTTTTGTCTAGTAAGCAAGCATTCATCCATACAATCACCTGTCGGAAACGCAGGGGGTCAACCCCCTACATTCCGGCAGGGGGTCGACCCCCTGCGTTTCTGCAGGGGGTTGACCCCCTGCGTTCCGGCAGGGGGTCGACTCCCTACGGTTCCGGTAGGGGGTCGACCCCTTGCGGTTTTCGGCAGGGGGTCGACCCCCTGCGGTTTTCGGCAGGGGGTCGACCCCATGCATTTCGGTAGGTCATTGGGTGCTGGGCTTCTCAAGGCCTATGCAAGATGTTTTCATTTGCATTGGGTTTTTTTTTGGCAGGTGGTGACTTCATTTTAATACAGTGTTTTTTGCAGATTTCTCAACGGAACCCGCTTGTGCTCAGCCACTCGTGGTAAGTAAGTGACAAAAACAATGCAAATCGGGTAAATACCCGTGGTGAGTAAGTGATGCAAGTGCATCACATGTTATTTAATTTATTGGATGTAACACTTTATTGTTCACACACTCACTTAGTTGTTGATATCTAGGGCTGCTTTGTTGGAGTTCGGAGATCATGCTGAGTATGATTTTAATGTATGAGAATAGAAGTGTTCTTATTTTTGGAGTACGGATTTCATGCTAGGCATGGTAGTAGTTAGTGGAATATTGAAATGTGTTTGTTGCAGGTACATGTTTGACATTTGTTTGATATGAATGATTTCGATGTATGGCAATGTTTGATGTAATTGTATTCATGCTTGCATGTAGTTACTTTCAATTTGATTATGGCTTCCATGTGAAATTGTATAATGAAAGCATGCTTCAAACGAATGTATTGTGTCATTAATAGTTTGCAGATGAAAATATTAAGTTATCAATGCATGCATCATAATTCTTGTTATTGTATGACATCATATATTGCATGATAAATTTGTTATTTTCTTTATCATAGCATTCTGATGGTTCTCTTTTAACTGGTTAGGTTATTATTCGTAACATCATACGAAAATGACTGCAAACCGTTAATGGGTGTACCATAGGATAGTGGACAATGAGTTATCGCATGAATATATGGATGGTGTTGAAAGTTTTATTGAATTTGCAATGGCAAGTGTCAGTACAGTGGATCCCACAGGTCGGATTAAGTGTCCCTACAAGATTTGTAAGAATAATCGATTTGTAGAACCTCATGGCGTTAGACATCACCTATACAGGAAGGGTTTTGTGAGTGATTATCAGAATTGGACGTTTCATGGAGAAGAATTTAGAAACAATTTTGATGCACGGGTGAATGTGGTGCACGATAATCTATATATGGATTTGATATTTGATGCCATAGGAACAGAACTGGGTTCTGCTATGAGTCCTAGTGATGTAAGAACTGCAGTAGATGAAGAATCACCAAACGATGCAGCTAGTAAATTTTATGATTTACTTAGAGATGCTGATAAGCCACTTTGGAACGGTTGCGAGAGTCACACTATCTGGTCTGCAGCTCTTCAACTAATGAATTTGAAGTCTGAGCATAATTTGAGTCAATCATGTTTTGATCGTTTGTACATGATTATGAAGAGTATATTGCCCAAAGATGAGAAATTGCCACAAAATTTCTATCGTGCGAAGGTTATGGTCAACACTCTAGGTATGGGGTATAAAAAGATTTATGATTGTCCAAATCACTGCATGTTGTGTTTCAAGGATCAGGAAAACAACATATGTTATTTGTTAGAATATGGTTTGTAGAGGTTACAGTGGTCGTTCATCCAGTAGTAGCCAGGCCCAGCCTTCATCTTCACAGGCTCCTGTGATATGTATATCATTTAACTAATTGGATGCTTGATTAGTTGAAATGCGCATTCTGAGAATTTCTAACAATTTTTTTTTTACAGATGATGTTTCGCCTATACACGACCCACCTACACCAGTTGATCACACAAGTCAGGAGCCAACACAGGATGCAGGGTCTTTTCAGTCTAGCACAAGAAGACTCATTCAAATAGTGTATATCGATAATCGACCGTAAGTATTTCGTTTTCAATTATTGCATATCTTATAAATATTTTATATTGATATTTATTGTGTACCAATTCATATACAGCACGAGGTTTAAGCCACAAGAAGTAATACGCGAGATTAGGAATTCACTTCTTTAACATCAACCAGGACAAGTCGCTCAATGGAAAGAGTATCCAAAAGAGGTGATAGACAGATTGTGGTCCTCATTCACGGTATACAGTTTTGTCATAGTTAATGTGTTTCATATTTAATTTTTTTTATAATCATGTCTACTAACTTTTTGAAAATATATATAAGTTTCGAATCGCTTCGCGACTACGGTGGAAGAACATGATGCAAGGAAGGTGTGGCAGAGGGTGGCTGCCAATCGATTTGCAGACATGCTGCACAATATGAAGACTGCAGCAAAAAAAGCATTTGGCGGAATAGATGATCCACTACAGTGGAAGGGCCATGGCCCTATTACTATTAGGAGAGATTATTGGGAGGGAATGTGCGATAAGTGGGCGGGGGATGCATTTTGAAATCGCTCTGCGAAGACTGCACAAAATCGAGCGAAAATGCCCGAAGCTCATCTACATACAGGTGGATCTAAGACTTTTGGGAGCCACCTCAAGAAAATGGTAACTCATCAATATATAATATCAATTTTATAAGTATTGTTGCAAACTTGTTAACTAAATCTTTTATCATTTAACTTCGCAAGAAGCAGAAAAAGGAGTCATTGTACCATATAAGGATGTGTTTGTTGAAACACATAAACGGAAGACCACGGGCGACTTCGTATAAGAGAAGGCGAGAATGACAACGGTATCTATTTATTCTATTAATAATCATTGCAATATACAGGTTATCATAATGTTATCATTAATTATTAATGCATACTATAAACGTTATTTTGTAGGAGGCATATGAGCAACAGATGGTAGAGCGATATGGCGATGATGCTACTGAGCATCCATCATTTGATCCTGCAGCATGGGTGACTGCAGCAGGTGAACCCAAAAACGGTCGTGTGTTCGGGTTTGGGAGTAATATGAACACTTCACCTGTTATTGCTTCTTCCAGTTACGGCTCACAGACTTTCTCCATCGACACTATCTGGTCTGCAGCTCTTCAACTAATGAATTTGAAGTCCGAGTATAATTTGAGTCAATCATGTTTTGATTGTTTGTACATGATTATGAAGAGTATATTGCCCAAAGATGAGAAATTGCCACAAAATTTCTATCGTGCGAAGGTTATGGTCAACACTCTAGGTATGGGGTATAAAAAGATTTATGATTGTCCAAATCACTGCATGTTGTGTTTCAAGGATCAGGAAAACAACATATGTTATTTGTTAGAATATGGTTTGTAGAGGTTACAGTGGTCGTTCATCCAGTAGTAGCCAGGCCCAGCCTTCATCTTCACGGGCTCCTGTGATATGTATATCATTTAACTAATTGGATGCTTGATTAGTTGAAATGCGCATTCTGAGAATTTCTAACAATTTTTTTTTTACAGATGATGTTTCGCCTATACACGACCCACCTACATCAGTTGATCACACAAGTCAGGAGCCAACACAGGATGCAGGGTCTTTTCAGTCTAGCACAAGAAAACTCATTCAAATAGTGTATATCAATAATCGACCGTAAGTATTTCGTTTTCAATTATTGCATATCTTATAAATATTTTATATTGATATTTACTGTGTACCAATTCATATACAGCACGAGGTTTAAGCCACAAGAAGTAGTACGCGAGATTAGGAATTCACTTCTTTAACATCAACCAGGACAAGTCGCTCAATGGAAAGAGTATCCAAAAGAGGTGATAGATAGATTGTGGTCCTCATTCACGGTATACAGTTTTGTCATAGTTAATGTGTTGCATATTTAATTTTTTTTATAATCATGTCTACTAACTTTTTGAAAATATATATAAGCTTCGAATCGCTTCGCGACTACGGTGGAAGAACATGATGCAAGGAAGGTGTGGCAGAGGGTGGCTGCCAATCGATTTGCAGACATGCTGCACAATATGAAGACTGCAGCAAAAAAAGCATTTGGCGGAATAGATGATCCACTACAGTGGAAGGGCCATGGCCCTATTACTATTAGGAGAGATTATTGGGAGGGAATGTGCGATAAGTGGGCGGGGGATGCATTTTGAAATCGCTCTGCGAAGACTGCACAAAATCGAGTGAAAATGCCCGAAGCTCATCTACATACAGGTGGATCTAAGACTTTTGGGAGCCACCTCAAGAAAATGGTAACTCATCAATATATAATATCAATTTTATAAGTATTGTTGCAAACTTGTTAACTAAATCTTTTATCATTTAACTTCGCAGGAAGCAGAAAAAGGAGGCATTGTACCATATAAGGATGTGTTTGTTGAAACACATAAACGGAAGACCACGGGCGACTTCGTATCAGAGAAGGCGAGAATGACAACGGTATATATTTATTCTATTAATAATCATTGCAATATACAGGTTATCATAATGTTATCATTAATTATTAATGCATACTATAAACGTTATTTTGTAGGAGGCATATGAGCAACAGATGGTAGAGCGATATGGCGATGATGCTACTCAGCATCCATCATTTGATCCTGCAGCATGGGTGACTGCAGCAGGTGAACCCAAAAACGGTCGTGTGTTCGGGTTTCGGAGTAATATGAACACTTCACCTGTTATTGCTTCTTCCAGTTATGGCTCACAGACTTTCTCCGTCGACATAAGATCCAAGCAGCATCCTATTATTTCTGATGATGATGTACGCTAGATCGTGAAGGACACAATGCGTGACTACTTCCATGAAACCGTCGTCCACGTTCTCCGAGCTGAGTTCAATAGTTTTTTGCTGAACAGGGGAACTTCGATTGTAGGTCTCTCTCAGGTATGAAAGTTCCATGCAATATATTGCATGTCATTAGATTTCATGTAACTTTGATTGCCTTAACATATTCAGTTTTTTTGACTGCCTTAGAACACATATGAGCATGCTATAATCACATATTCAACTTTTTGACTGCCGTAGAACACATATGAGCATGCTAGAATCACATATACAGCTTTTTAACTGCCTTAGAACACATATGAGCATGGTAGAATCACATATAGAGTTTTTCTGACTGCCTTAGAACACATATGAGTATGCTATAATCACATATTCAGTTTTTTGATTGCCTTAGAACACATATGAGCATGATTGAATCACATATATAGCTTTTTGCCGGCCTTAGAGCATATATGAGCATGCTATAATCACATATAAAGTTTTTTGCCTTCCTTAGAGCACATATAAGCATGATAGAATCCCATATAAAGTTTTTTTGACTGCTTTAGAACACATATGAGCACGCTATAATCACATATTCAGTTTTTTGACTGCCTTAGAGCACATATGAGCATGCTATAATCACATATTCAGTTTTTTGACTACCTTAAAACACATATGAGCATGCTAGAATCACATATAGAGTTTTTTTACTGCCTTAGAACACATATCATTCATGATAGAATCACATATAAAGTTTTTTGCTTTGCCTGCCTTAGAGCTCATATGAGCATGATAGAATCACATATGAAGTTTTTTTGACCGCCTTAGAACACATATGAGCATGCTATGATCACATGTTCAGTTTTTTTACTGCCTTAGAACACATATGAGCATGATCAAATCACATATATAGCTTTTTGCCTGCCTTAGAGCACATATGAGCATGGTAGAATCACATATAGAGTTTTTCTGGCTGCCTTAGAACACATATGAGCATGATATAATCACATATAGAGTTTTTTTCCTACCTTAGAACACATATCATTCATAATAGAATCACATATAGAGTTTTTTGCCTGCCTTAGAACACATATGAGCATGATAGAATCACATATAGAGTTTTTTTACTGACTTAGAACACATATGAGCACATGATAGAATCTTATAGTGTATAATTTATTTCAATATATTTTGTTTATCAATACTGACTGTTCTTTTCTTGTGTAGGTTGCTGGCGATAATCCGCGTAGCGGAGCTGAAGAGACAGATCAAGGCAATAAACAAAAAGACGCACAAAATCTTGGCGATGATTAGATTAATGTGTTGAAGAAGTTTTATTTTTTTTTGTTTCGAAATTGTAATTATTGAATTGTAAATAATTAAACTTGTTAATTTTAAAGTGGAACGATTAATTGTTGTAGATTCCTTTTATATGAAATTTTATGTGTACTTTGTTTTTTATTTACAGGAAATATAAATTGTATATGAAATATAAATTGTAGCGTTCTCGATATTTAATTTTCAAATATTTTTTTTATTTTTTTTCTTGTTTCCGACAGATTAGCGACGGATATATCCATCGCTATACATATAATTTAGCGACGGCTGTAAATCCGTCGCCAAGCTGAGGTCGTCGTTTAGTACTGATGGATTTGCGACGGAATTCGTTGTTCGTTATTCTGTCGCAATTAGCGACGGAACGGGCGACGGATTTATGCCATCGCCAGTTAGCGTCGAAAAATTCGCGACGTAAGATATCCGTCGCTACTTCGTCGCTAATCCGTACTCAAGTCTCCATGACTTGGCACATCCGTATCCCATGAACCTAAGCGCAAGCTCCTCGAGCTTCGCCTAGTCATGCGGATACAACACGGGTCTTTGCCTTATTAGTCTAGTAGTATACCGATCATGACACTTTTCTCAAGGTTATGCAGGACTTGACAAAACAACATGCATTCATTCATACATTCATACATCGCTGAACCTAGAGCTAATGCATTGTTTCGCTATTAGCGGTTCACCCCCTAGTACATAGGAGAGGTTTTGTTCAGGCATCAACGCGACGTTCTGGAGGTTGATTATTCCATGTATTTTAGATATCCTAGAGGTTTGTTGACCCTATCCATGTTAGGGCGGTAGAACTCATACTAGGATAACCCTAACAGGTCGGTTCGGATGCATCCTCTACTATAGTAGTCGGGTTCAATCCTTAGATATTTAAGGATAACTACAACCTCTATGCCTCCTAAGTGATGGGAGGTCCTTTGAACTCTATCAGGTTCATAATCAAATATATGTCACTCACGGCTCTACCATTATCGTCTTCCACGATGAGCAAAAGTCCTGAAGGGGTTTGCTGGTCTTATGATTACTTGTCAGATATTCGCATGCCATTCAGGCAAGCCAGTGCAACCCACACTGAAGAATTATGTACCTGAACTCATTCAGTATTTTCCTTAACACAGTCATCAACCACGGGGTTCATATGCATGCTTGACTCTGCTCTCATTCAGTCTTATTCATATGCATGCTTGACTCTGCTCTCAACATTAACGGTCATCATGAGCACCTCACCTCTTCTGGGTGGACAACGTACTCCGACTCTTTGGCTCTTACGAGTCTAGTTGTGTAACAACATCTCAATGAGCATGCATATGACATGATCTCAACGAATTGACTGCTCGGTGTATATCTTTGCAATGAGTACTTGGCCTAGTCAAGGCACAACAACTACTCTGGCTCTTCGGCCCTTACGAGTAAAGTGCCCTTACAGGCAAATATGGGAACAAGCCATTCTGGCAGCGTTCCGACAACAGGGCATCCTCGTGCCATTCAATCGGTTCAGGCGATTCTTTTGCCAACCATTTCGACAATACTTTTCTTGCTTTAATGACAGAAGTGTGACGACCCTTTCTACGTTGTAGAAAGTACTTGTTAGAACTCGAGCAGCACCTCCTTTGTATGATAGAGTAACATGCTACACTTTTTTCTGAGCTTATTGAGCTTCTACAGAAATTTTAACAGCATTTCTCCTCTTTGATGGGAAATTTGCTACGCTTAACTCAGGGATGGATGTACACTGTTGTGCATACTTTGCATCCATTGTAGTTCGTTATAACCTCAGGTCTTAGCCAGGCCATGCACAAGTGATTTAGGTTTTTACGAAAAAGCAGTTTTGCAGAAAAGCAAAGCCTTTCCAGAAAGCAGGAGTAGCTGTAATAGAATCACATTGGCGATTGATCTCTATTTGCACGCTCATTTATGCTCACTATATGTAATATAAATAGAAGCTTGTGCTTTATAATACGATGGTATAAATGAGTGCATATTTATTGTTCGATAGGGGAAACTGAATTAAATATCTTAATTATATATTTGCAGAAAGTAGGAGCCTTGGCATCATTTGACGCGATGACAATCTTAAATATGTAATTTAAATTACAGAAAGAAGGAGCCTTGGCATCGTTCAACGCAACAACAATCTTAAATGCATAATGTAAATTGCAGAAAGCAGGAGCCTTGGCATCGTTCGACGCGACGATGATGTCTCTTTTTATGAAAATGAAATATTTTCTGAAAAGTTTTTTATATGAATTTTTTTTATATGAAAGCAATGTGAAAACCAAACACCAAATATAAAAACCAGTTCTCACTAGTGGTAGAGACTGGATCGAACTCAAAGAACGGGGAATACCTTGTATTTAAACAAGCAACTGACTACTCTTTATTGCCAAAATGAAAAAGTATGAGGAAAGTAAAGCTAATTAACTATTACAACAAATGAATACCCTATACAGAGGGTTTAAAATGGTTTTATTACAACCCAAGAATTAAATGGAAATTAAAACTCCTAATCTAAAAAAAATTGAAAGTCTTTTATGCTTGTGCCTCCATGTCGCGTGTCGAATGCGTGCGCAACAAGTATCACTTGCTTGATTGCTTCTGCTCCACGCCTTCCTAGCACAATTCAAAAGTACATGTGCAGCACAAGAGGAAAAAAAAACTATACTTATGCAAAAACAACGTAAATAAAATTTGATGTAACTAGCCTAACTATAGATGTGAGAATGAAATTGTAGATTCCTAAAAGCAATTGAGTACAAGAAAATTAATTCAAAGAAATATGTAGACTCAATGTAAAAATGCATACAATGAGAAGAATCCTAACTTAATGCAGTGGATGCAAAGTCATTAAGCAAAAGATGATATGCAATGCACATCAAACACACATCAAATCGAACTCAACACAACAAACTCTGATATGCTTTCTCATACACATAACAGATCGATTTTTATCAAATCAAATTTTTAGCACATCAATTCCAACAATTAGACTTAATCAAAGTGCCTTCAGCAAATCGTACACGAAAATGCACACGAAGAGACACTGATTTGTTGCTCAAATGCAGAGCAGGAAGACTTCTCAGTAGCTCAGCAAACCAATTTCAAGTAGCAAATCAATTTCATAACTCAATTTATCAACTGATACTGTAAAGCATCAGATCAGCAAACAGACAACTGAATGAGATCGCACTCAACAATATTCATGTGGAATACACTCGATGCAGAAATAATTGTAGCTGATTTGTCATGGAAACAAGCAAATATCGGTGAAATCAAACTGATGCCAGAATCAAACAAATGAAATTCAAAACCAGCTTACACAACATCAATGTGAACTCACCATGAATTCACTATGAACAGAGGTGTCTCACCGTGAATTCATCGTTAAATGGATCTGTTCTCCATTGCAGATCAGCTTGGATTAATATCCAGTGCTGATCTGAGCAAAGGAAGCCGCCTCTTAGCGTAATCTGAATTCAATGATGACTGCAATGATTGCAGTTAAAATGAAAGAGGTTAATGTGAAGGATTTCACGGTGAATTAGATCTTCACCGTGAAATCACTTCTGAATCTGATTCATGATGAATCAAATCTTTAGTGAAATTGATTCAGAAGCTCAGTCTTCTCAGCAGATCTAGCTGATTTTGCAGCAGATCTCGTGTGATAGATGTTGGATTTGTCTGATTTCACAAAGGACTGAACACATAAGGAAATTACAGCAGATCTCACCGTGAATTACATTTGATTCATGGTGGAATCTGAGCATATTATGCAATGCATTCACAGAAAATGCAATATCAAAACAAGATGCTAATAACAATGCAAAACCTATGCTAATGTAACTAATGCAATGCAAGATGCTAATAGCAATGCAGGATGCAATGTTCAGATGCTAATATGCAACAAGCGATGAATTTAAAATAGGTTGCAACGTATTGGATGAAGATGGAAAAGAAATTATGATAATACTATATGCAGATTGCAGGGAAGATGATATACTGTGAGGATGCTATGCGTGAGCTACAGAAATTTAAAAAAAAAAGAAGAAATAAGAGAAATGAGGAGGAAGAAGAAGAAGAAAAAGAGGAAAAAGAGAAGGAAGAAGAGAAGCTTACCAGTTGGGTTGAGAAGAGAGGTGGAATCCTCCTTGTGTTGTCGTCGGTGTGCAATTCTCCACCGAAAAAGAGAGAAAAGAGAAGGAAGGAGAAGAAGAAAAGGAAGGAGAAAGGAAAGAGAGAAAAAAGAGGGTGAAGGAAAAGAAGAGGTAAGAATTTGGTGGAGAGGAAAGGGAAGGAGAGAAGGCAGCTACATAGAGGAGGAGACAACCCATCTCTCCCTTACGTGAGTGTTTTAAAGGGAATTTGGGTTTGTTATCCAATTTTTCATATATGCCTCATTAATTTTTAGAAATTCCCAAAAGAAGCCTCCTAAAAAAAACTATTCCCTAATGCACTAATTCCTTATTTATTTAGCAAATCGAATCCATAACTATTTCTAAAAACTCTATTTTACTAGCTTAACTTACTAAAACTACTTGCAAGTGATAAACTTCAAACTAAATTGCAAAGTAAACTTATTTTTCAAGCATTTTCTAATTTTTATTCTTTTTGCATGTTTTCTCGAAACTAGCGACAAACTCAGGTTTTTAATATATTTTTCTATGAAATCATGCATAGTTTAATATGAATTAAACCCTAAAATGTATGCATAATCAGACGACAATCTTAAATGCATAATGTAAATTGCAAAAAGCAGGAGCCTTAACATCGTTCGACGTGACGACAATCTTAAATGCATAATGTAAATTATAAAAAGTAGGAGCCTTGGCATCATTCGATGCGACGACAATCTCAAATACATATATACACGGGAACCAATATCCAATGATAGTCGCAAGGCATGCGCGTGAACACCGAAGTGTCTTAGAGGGCATAAACCAAGGACTAGGGCTAGATATCATTTTTAAGAACGCATATACTGTGTATTCAATATATATATTCGACGATAGTCGCAAGGCATGCGCGTGAACACCAAAGTGTCCTAGAGGGCATAAACTTAGGACTGGGGTCAGATACTACTTCAGAACGTATATGATATATATCATAATACCATTCAATTACTTGAGAGAGAGATCGATGAAGCAAACTTACTTTTTGATCGGTGAAGAACGACTCTAAAACACTCTGACTGCTTCGAACTAGCTTTGAACCTTTCTTTGAGAGGTCAGACTAGGTCAGATGAGTTCAACCTAGTTGATAAAGAGGAAGAGCAGGTCAAGCTGCTAAACCCAAGTAGTTTGAACCAAACTGGGTTTGATCCAAGTCAACTGGGTCAGACAGATTTATACTTAGCCTATGTAGGTTGGGTCTAGGTTAAGTAAATCAAACCAAGGTTTAGGACCAAAAGAAAATTTGACTTTGACTAAACCCAACTAGGTTTGGACCAGGTTAGGTAGGCTCAGACCAGGTCTGGCAGGCTCAGACCCACTTAGGCAGGCTAGGCTAGGTAGGGAAGGTTTTAGAGAGAGAATTAAGGTAAGAGAGGGGGGAGGGGGTCAAAAATATGAGAAGAGAAAGAGTGGGAGGGCTATTTATAGCCCAATCCCACCTCCTCTTTGGATTTTTCCAGAAAAATCCAAACATTTCTTTCTCCTTCTTGCCCTTGGCTTTAATTTAATTTCAATAGGTTCCTTGGTATGGGGACCACATGGAATATTCTATAAAATATTCTGTGGGTCCCACAAGATATTTTTTGAAGAATATTTTTGTCGGTCCCACCAATATTTTTATGGGTCCCAGAAAAATTTTGAGTTTTCATTAATTTTTTTTTGAAAAATTTTGAGTACGCCATTCTCTTCATATTGACGTAACTAAGAAAGTTGGCTTATACAAATCTCTTGATTTTACTCAGGGAAAAAGTTATTGCTCCCTAACTGTTTGAGCATATATTCACAAAGATACAAATATCCTAAGTATAACTGGTTCATAGAAATCAATTCAATTCGTATTTTAGGTTCACAAGCTATTTTCACATGAAAATGCCTCGTGAATTTATTTAGAAACTTGCTGAAAAATTGCGGGTCTTATATTTATTTTTTACCTTTAAATTCAAGTGAAATTTGAATAAATTCAAGTAATTTTCGGGTAAATTTCAGAAGCAAAATTCAAGTTATATATCGTTGGAGGTGTCTCAAAATTTTGAGCATAAAGATATTTTATTTTCCTTGATTCGGGCTACGGTTGGCTCGAAAATCACATTTTTTTTAAGTTCAGATCCGAATTTGGATCGGATTAGATCTGATGGATTTGATTCAAATTAATATAGATTTGGACTCTATCCAAGACCCATATTAATCTGAATTTAATCCATCTCAAGACCCATTTCGATTTTTGGAGATGGATTTGAATTTTGGATCCAGATCCAATCCATGTCTAACGATTTTCCAACTTTAAATTCAATAGAAACCTTTAAATTGGAGTTAATTAATGTTAAGTAGCCTTCTAAGTTAATTTGGTAATTTTTGGAAGCTTCTAAAAATTTATTTATTATTTAATTAATTAATTAATTGAATAATTTAATTTTGAAAATTTAATTTGACAATTGTTTAGTACTCTAAATAGAGCCCTTAAACCCATATAAAATCACTTTAGAAGTGTTCTAGTTCAATAATATAATTTTTAAAATCTTTTAGGTATTTATTAATAAATAAATAAATAAATAAATAAATAAATAATTTTGAGATTTATTTTTTAGAGTGTTTAGGACTCTTAGTAGAGCCCTTAAACACACCTAGAAGCATCTAAGAAGGTTTTAGAAAGCCTATTAAAATAAAACTTTGAAAAAGTCAACACTTGGAGAGTTTTGAAATTTTCGAAACTCTAAGTGAGAAGAGAGTTCTAGCCGGGGCTGCACTCTCTTCTCCAGCCCATCTAGAGCTCTATAAATAGATAAAAAAAATAGGAGAAATAAAAGGAAAAAGAGAAGAACAGAGAGAAAGAGATAAAGAGAAAGAAGAAGAAGGCTACCTTCTTCTCCGATGATTCGTCGTTTCTACCATTGTGTTCTTGTTTTCTTTCGATATTCACATAAGGTACAGGTCTTTCTCTTGTTTCGAATGAGAAAAAGAGCATGAATTTGATTTCCATGCAAGATTTTGGTAGAAATCCATGGGAAAACAGTAAATCTGGATATTTACTCTAATATGCATAGATTGGGTTTTTCTTTTCTCTTTTCTTTTGGGTTGTATTTCAGAAAAAATGCATACATCAATGCATGTGTTGGAATATATACCTTATTATTGCCATGGATCCCTAAATTGAGACAGATTTTTCATGCTTGAAACATGCGCAAATCTGGCCCAAATTTAGCACAGTTAACACTACAAGAAAATACGTTGTTAGCGACGGACGTTAGCGACGGAAAGATTCCGTCGCTAACTAGCGACGGATTAGCGAGCGACAAATATTCGTCGCTATAATTAATGAATCTTATGAAAATAGCGACGGAAGATAGTCCGTCGCCTAGTCCGTCGCTAATTAGCGACGGACTAGGCGACAGACTGTCTTCCGTCGCTACGATCGCACCATTTACCGATGACGTTAGCGACGGAATCTAGTCCGTCGCTATTTAGCGACGGATGTGGCGACAAAATATAATCTGCCGCTATTTTCGTAAATTTGATTTTACGTTGGCTTAGCGACGAAATTAATCCGTCGCTAACTTTCGAATAACCCTAATCTCAGCCAGCTTTTCCTTTTCTTCTTTCGCTGCTCCTGCCGTTCGCCGCTCCCGTCGTTCGCCGCTCGCCGGTCCCGCTCCTGCCGTTCGCCGGTCCCACCGTCCGTCGGTCCCAACGTTCGCCGCCCGGAGAAAGGTAAAGGACGTCCGACGCCCCCATGCCGTTTCCGGCAGGGGGTTAACGCCCTCCTAGTAGGGGGTTAACCCCCATTTTCACGCAGGGGGTTAACCCCCTGCCGTTTCCGGCAGGGGGTTAACCCCCGTTTTCACGTAGGGGGTTAACCCCCTTCCGGTTCACGCAGGGGGTTAACCCCCTGCCGGAAAACGCAAGGGATTAACCCCCTGCGTCCTCTGCCGGAAACGGCAGGGGGTTAACCCCCTCCCGTTTCCGGCAGGGGGTTAACCCCCTTTCGGAAAACGGAGGGGGTTAACCCCCGCGTTTTCCGACAGGGGGTTAACCCCCTGCGTTTATTGCAGAGGGCTAACCCCCTGCGTTTTTTGGCAGGGGACCCTTGCCCCCTGCCTTTCCGGTAGGGGGTCGACCCCGGCAGGGGGTTAACCACCTGCCATAACAGGCTGGGGGTCGACCCGCTGCCCGAACAGGGGGTCAGTTAACTCCCTATGTTCCGTAAGGGGGTTAACCCCCTATGTTCCATAAGGGAGTCGACCCCTTGCCAGATTAGTTTTTTTTTCGTGGTGACTTCATTTTAAAACAGTGTTTTTTTGTGCAGATTTTTCAATGAAACTCGCTTGTGCCCCGCCACCCGTGGTAAGTAAGTGACAAAAACAATGCAAATCGGGTAAATACCCGTGGTGAGTAAGTGACGCAAGCGTATCACATGTTATTTAATTTATTAGATGTAACACTTTATTGTTCACAAACTCACTTAGTTGTTGATATTTAGGGTTGCTTTGTTGGAGTTCGGAGATCATGTTGAGCATGATTTTAATGTATGAATATGGAAGTGTTTTTATTTTTGGAGTACGGAGTCCATGCTAAGCATGGTAGTAGTTAGTGAGATATTGAAGTGTGTTTGTTGTAGGTACATGTTTGTCATTTGTTTGATATGAATGATTACGATGTATTGCAATGTTTGATGTGTCAAGGGTAGCAGCTACGGTGAAAATGAACATGATTACTACGGTGTTATAGAGAAAATTATGGAATTGACTTACTTAGGCATGAATAACAGGGTTACGATATTCAAGTGTCATTGGTTTGATCCAACTGCAACAAGACTCGACAAAGCTTTATGCATTGTGGAGGTGAATCATAAATCCAGCTTATGGTCACGATGTTGCGCATGATATGCATGTCATATCTCCATTGGCCGATGAAACATTCATAGAGGAATGTGATCCAAATGATGTACCAAGTGGATGGGCAAACAATGAAGAAGAAGAAGAAGAAAAAGAAGAAGAAGAAGAAAGTCAAACTAGTGACGAGGAAGAATTCTCAAGCTAGTGAGCAAAATCTTATACTACAAACCTCTATTTAAATGCATTGTAATACTTGATGTGAGTTGTATTGCAATACTTGGTGTGAATGATTAAAAATTTTATTTGAATGTATTGTAATACTTGATACGAATGATTCAAATGCATTGTAATACTTGATGTGAATGATTTTAATTATCTGAATGTATTATAATTTATGCAACGAATGATTTGAATTAGTGCAATACTTGATGTGAATGATTTGAATTATTTGAATGCATTGCAATGCTTGATGTGAATGACTTGAATGCATTGTAATACTTGATGTGAGTTGTATTGCAATACTTGGTGTGAATGATTAAAAAATTTATTTGAATGTATTGTAATACTTGATACGAATGATTCGAATGCATTGTAATACTTGATGTGAATGATTTCAATTATTTGAATGTATTATAATTTATGCAACGAATGATTTGAATTAGTCCAATACTTGATGTGAATGATTTGAATTATTTGAATGCATTGCAATGCTTGATGTGAATGACTTGAATGCATTGTAATACTTGATGTGAATTATTTGAATGTATTTTATGGCATATGTTATTTGTTAGAATATGGTTCGTGGAGGTTATAGTGGTCGCTCATCCAGTAGTAGCCAGGCTCAGCCTTCATCTTCACGGGCTCCTGTGATAGGTATATCATATAACTAATTGGATGCTTCATTAGTTGAAATGCGCATTCTGAGAATTTATAATGTATTTTTTTACAGATGATGTTGCGCCTGTACACGACCCACCTACACCAGTTGATCACACAAGTCAACAGCCAACACAGGAAACAGGGTCTTCTCAGACTGGCACAAGAAGACTCATTCGAATAGTGTATATCGATAATCGACCGTAAGTATTTTGTTTTCAATTATTGCATATCTTTTAAATATTTTATATTGATATTTACTGTGTAACAATTCATGTGCAGCACGAGGTTTGAGCTACAAGAAGTAGTACGGGAGATTAGGAATTCACTTCTTCAACATCTACCAGGACCAGTTGCTCAATGGAAAGAGTACCCAAAGGAGGTGTTAGACAGATTGTGGTCCTCATTCATGGTATACAGTTGTTCCTCATAGTTAATGTGTTTCATATTTAATTTATTTAAGCAATGTCTACTAACTTTCTGAAAATATTTGTAGGCTTCGAATCGCTTCGCAACTACGGTGGAAGAAAATGATGCAAGCAAGGTGTGGCAGAAGGTGACTGCCAATCGATTTGCAGACATGCTGCACACTATGAAGACTGCAGCAAAAAAAGCATCTAGCGTAGTAGATGATCCATTACTGTGGAAGGGCCATGGTCCTATTACTATCAGGAGAGATTACTGGGATGAAATGTGCGATAAGTGGGCGGGAGATGCATTTAGAAATCGCTCTGCGAAGGCTGCACAAAATCGATCGAAGATGCCCGAAGCCCATCTACACACAGGTGGATCTAAGACATTTGGGAGCCACCTAAAGAAAATGACCACTCATCAATATATAATATTAATTTTATAAGTATTGTTGCAAACTTGTGTACTAAATCTTCTGTCATTTAACTTCGCAGGAAGCAGAAAAAGGAGGCAGTGTACCATATAAGGATGTGTTTGTAGAAACACATAAACGGAAGACCACAGGAGTCTTCGTATCAGAGAAGGCGAGAACGACAACGGTATGTATTAATTCTATTAATAATCATTGCAATATATATGCAAGTTATCATAATGTTATCATTAATTATTAATGAATACTTAAACATTATTTTGTAGGAGGCATATGAGCAACAGATGGTAGAGCGATATGGCGATGACGCTACTCAGCATCCATCATTTGATCCTACAGCATGGGTGACTGCAGCAGGTGAACCCAAAAAAGGTCGCGTGTTCGGGTTTGGGAGTAATATGAACACTTCACCAGTTATTGGTTCTTCCAGTTACGGCTCACCGACTTCTTGCGCCGACATAAGCTCCAAGCAGCCGACTATTCTTTCCAGTGATGATGTACGCCAGATCGTTAATGAATCACTAAATAACTACTTCCAATACACCGTCGCCCCCTTTCTCCGAAATGAGATCAAGGCCGCTGTTCAGGATAGGGGATCTTCGATTCTAGGTCCCTCTCAGGTATAATCACATATTCAGTTTTTTGTCTGCCTTAGAACACATATGAGCATAATCGAATCACATATATAACTTTTTGCCTGCCTAAGAACACATATGAGCATGTTATAATCACATATTCAGTTTTTTGACTGCCTTAGAGCACAAACGAGCATGCTATAATAACATATAGAGTTTTCTTATTGCCTTAGAGCACATATGAGCATGCTATAATCACATATAAAGTTTTTTTGCCTGCCTAAGAACACATATGAGCATGATAGAATCACATATAAAGTTTTTTTTACTGCATTAGAACACATATGAGCATGCTATAATCACATATTCAGTTTTTTGACTGCCTAAGAACACATATGAGCATATTATAATCACATATTCAGTTTTTTGACTGCCTTAGCACACATATGAGCATGCTATAATAACATATAGAGTTTTTTTACTGCCTTAGAACACATATGAACATGCTATATATCATTTATGATAGAATCACATATAAATTTTTTTGCTTTGCCTGCCTTAGAGCACATATGAGCATGCTATAATCACATATTCAATTTTTTGACTGCCTTAGCACACATGCGAGCATGATCGAATCACATATATAGTTTTTTGCCTGCCTTAAAGCACATATGAGCATGGTAGAATCACATATAGAGTTTTTCTAGATGCCTTAGAACACATATGAACATGCTATAATCACATATTCAATTTTTTGACTGCCTTAGCACACATATGAGCATGATAGAATCATATATATATATATATATATATATATATATATATATATATATATATATATATATATATATATATATGTAACTTTTTGTCTGCCTTAGAGCACATATGAGCATGATAGAATCACATATAGAGTTTTTTTATTGCCTTAGATCACACATGAGCACATGATAGAATCACATATAGTGTGTAATTTATTTCAGTATATTTTGTTTATCAATACTGACTGTTCTTTTCTTGTGTAGGCTGCTAGCGATAATCAGCGTAGTGGAGCTGAAGGGACAGATAAAGACAATGAACAAGAAGACGCACAAAATCTTGGCGATGATTAGAGGACTGTGTTTAAGAAGTTCTATTTTTTTATGTTTCCTAATTGTAATTGTTGAATTGTAAATAATTAAACTTCTTAATTTTAAGGTGGAACGATTAATTGTTGTAGATTCTTGTTATATGAAATTTTTTGTGTGGTTTGTTTTTTATTTACAGGAAATATAAATTGTACAGGAAATAGAAATTGTACAGTTCTCGGTATTTAATTTTCAAATAAATTTTTTTTAATTTTTTTTCGTGTTTGCGACGGATTAGCGACGGAACCATCCGTCGCTATTCATATTAATCTAGCGACGGCATAGCGACGGAAGTAAATCCGTCGCCAAGCCATGGTCGCCGTTTAGTACCGGCGGATTGGCGACGGAATATAGCGCTCGTTATTCTGTCGCACTTAGCGACGGACCTGCCGACGGAATAATTCCGTCGCTAGTTAGCGTCGAAATATTCACGACATAAGCATACTGTCGCCTCATTGTCGCTAATCCGTCGCTAACATGGGTAGCGACGGATTAGCGACGGAATGTAGTCGTCACTAATCTATTGCTTTGTTGTAGTGTAAAAACTTGAAAAGAATATGTATATAATCTGCATTTAGTTAAAAAATTTGTACATATTTGTTCTCATGATAAAACAAAATTTTTAAAAGACTGTTTATTAAGTGTTTGTTCTATGGTAATCTTATTTTCATGAATAATCTAATATAATAGTCATTGGATGCATGTATGCGTGTATGAAGAAAAAAGAAAATTTGTATAAGCATGTTGGTTGGTTTATGAATCTGAGCATAGTTGAATGTAACCTTACTTGTGCATGCATATTTGAGATGTAGATTCGTGAATGTATGTATACTTGATATTTTTGGACTTATATATATGTTCATGAACCTGCATATGCATATGAATCTGCATAGGCATGAATGCAAAAGGGTATACGTATGCATATGTGATTGAAAGGTCTGCATATGCATACCTAAATGAAAGCTTGCAATGCATGATTATGAATCAATGTATTTCTTTTATGCATAACACTCTGAATCAAAGATAGTTGTTGAGTCACATCTTCACGAAAAGTGCATTGATGCAGCTCCAAAGCTTCCAATCGCTGCAAAACTTCATCATTGTCTTGACTTGTAGAAAATTTCTTTCTTTTTGCTTGAGATGAAGGTGTCGCAGAAGATGAAGGTTCAGAAATTGATGGTTCAGTAGGATCAGATGGTTGAGCTTGATCAACATTTAAAGGAGGTAGATATTTAATTTTCATTCTTTTAAAAATTGTTTGATCAAAGAACTCTTTTTGCTTAATATATTTTTCATTTATTAAAGGAACTTTGAAATGTCTGAAAATATGAGTTAGAAGACATCCATAAGGAAGAAATAATTTTTGTTTCCACAAATTAGTAAAATACACATTGGCCCAATTTACAGAAATATTTCCAAATAAAACATAAAGAGCCGTAGAAAGATCTGTGGAATAGTAATCAAAAGAACCAGTTTTATGTAGAACATTGTGGGCAAGGATTCGTCCAGCAATGTGTGCACGAGTTTGAAGATTAGTATTTTTGAAAGGAGGGCAATGAGGTGCACCTGGAAGAAGAATTTGTTCAAAAATTCTCTCATCATTCAGTTCAACAGTGTTGAAAAGAGTGTCTGAAGATGAAATTTCTAGAATTTCTCCAAGTAGTTTAGAATCAAACTCGATTTCAACATCACGAACAAGAGAGGACAAAACTCCAGTTTCATGATCAATATGTAAATTCATATAAAACAAGTGAATCAGAAAAGGATAGTGAAGGGTATCTGCACAGGCATCAAAAAGATGTGAAATTCTTGGAAATAATTCTTTGATTTTGTAACGAGAAAATAGGTGAAACAGTACATTTCGGCCTGGTAAAATAAGTAGTACAGAAATCGATCCAAAAGTATCATATAAAAGGGGATTTCAGAGTAATCTGAGTGAAAATCCATGTCTTGAAGAAGGTGTAGGAGGAGGAGAACCTAAACCTTTTGCAGATGCAGACTTCGAACGAGGCATGGTTAAAAACAGATTTACCAAAAAGAATGTCGGCTTCCAAACGATGTCCGACAGAAGGAAGATGTTGTCCGGCGTTGTGAAACAGAAATAGAGGAGGATACAATGGCTGACGGCGGGTGAGAAGGCTGCCACAAGGGGATTCTGGCAATGGCTGAAGATACACCGTCACGGCAAGAGATTTCCTGCGTGATTTGAAGATGCGCCAGTTACTGCAAGAGGATTCCGGCGTTTCCCGGTCACGGCAAGAGGATTCTGACATCTCCTTGTCACGGCAAGAAAATCCCGACGAGGATAGGTTCAAACGGCACTCCAAGGGTTTTTCGGAAGAGAGAGAGGAAAGAGAGAGAAAGAGGGTTTTCGTTTTTCAAAGGGTTTCGTTTTTAAGAAAAACGAAAAGGTGTGAAAATGAAATGAAACGATGCCCTTTTAAAAACAACAGTCGACTAGAAATATATCAGTCGACTAGTATGGTGCGATTCATTCTAAAATTTTAAAGCATCAGTCGACTAAAATTTTATCGATCGACTAATATAGTGCGATTTTGAGATTTTGTTCAAAAATCAGCATTTTTATAAATCCAAATACGAGCAAATACCTAGTTCTCTCCTAATTCTCATAAAATCTTCATTTTTAAGAGGTTTAGTGAAGATATCGACATGTTGTTCTTTAGTGGAAATAAAATTTAACGAAATATCTCCTTTTAACACATGATCTCTTAAAAAATGATGTCTAACTTCAATATGCTTAGTTCTTGAGTGTTGAACAGGATTTTTAGAAAGATTTATAGCACTAGTGTTATCACAATAAATAGTTGTAGAGTAATTCAAACCAAAATCTTTTAAGGTCTGTTTCATCCATAGTACTTGTGAACACGCTAAACTAGCTGCTATATATTTTGCTTCAGTTGTTGAGAGTGACACTGAATTTTGCTTTTTACTAAACCAAGAGACTAAGGAATTTCCTAAGAAATGACAAGTTCTGCTAGTACTCTTGCGATCAGATTTACTTCCTGCAAAATCTGCATCACTATATGAAACTAAATCAAAGGAAGATGATTTTGGGTAAAACAAGCTGAAATCTGAAGTATCTTTCAAATAACAAAGAATTTGTTTTACTGCACTTAAATGAGATTCCTTTGGATTAGCTTGAAATCTTGCACACATACAAACACTAAATATTATATCAGGTCAATTAGCAGTTAAGTATAATAGAGATCCGATCATACCGCTGTAGAGCTTAGTATCTACATTTTTACCATTCTCATCTTTATCAAGAGAAGTAGTTGTACTCATAGGATTCCTTCTTGATTTCGATGAGTCCATCCCAAATCTCTTGAGAAGTTCTTTTGTATACTTAGCCTGATTGATGAAGATTCCTTCTTCAGTTTGCTTTATTTGAAGTCCAAAGAAGTAGTTTAATTCGCCCATCAAGCTCATTTCAAACTCTTCCTACATAGCTTTAGCAAATTCTTTACAAAGAGAATCATTAGTAGAACCAAATATTATGTCATCAACATAAATTTGCACAATAAGAATATCTGAATTAAGATTTTTAATAAATAAAGTGGAGTCTACCCGACCAATGGAAAAACCAGATTGTTCTAGAAAATTTTGTAGTCTTTCATACCACTCTCTTGGTGCTTGTTTAAGTCTGTACAAAGCTCTTTTTAATTTGTAGACTTTTTCTGGATATTTCTCATTTTCAAATCCTGGAGGTTGCTCTACATAAACTTCTTCATTGATGTGTCCATTTAAGAATGCACTCTTAACATCAATTTGATATAACTTGAAGTTCATGTAACTAGCAAAAGCAAGCATCATTCGAATTGACTCCAATCGAGCCACTGGTGCATAGGTTTCATCAAAATCTATGCCTTCTTCTTGATTATAGCCTTGTGCTACTAGCCTTGCTTTGTTTCAAATGACTTCGCCATTTTCATCTAGCTTATTTCGGAAGACCCATCTTGTTCCAATTACCGGATGATCCTTTGTTCTATCAACTAGATCCCAAACATCATTCCTAGTAAATTGGTTAAGTTCTTCAGACATGGCCAAAAGCCAAAATTCATCATCACAAGCCTCATTGATATTCTTTGGTTCTATTTTAGATATGAAAGCAATATTTGCAATATATTTTTCTAATTGCCTTCTAGTTTGAACACCACTCTTTATTTCTCCAATAACTTGTTCATGTGGATGATTGGGAACTTCTTTCCAAACCGGTTGAAGAGAAATATTTTCTTGAGAAGTACTCTCTATCAAGGGTTCTTCTTGAAGTATTACTTCTTCTCCTTCGCTTAGAGGTATAACCTGCTCACAATTCTCATCAAATGCAACATGTAAAGATTCTTCAATGCAAGATGTTCTTTTATTGAAAATACGATAAGCTTTACTTTTAGAAGAGTATCCAAGAAATATTGATTCATCTGATTTTGAATCAAACTTATCAAGATTATCTTTGGTATTTAACAAGAAACATTTACTACCAAAATTTTTGAAATATGAGATCTTTGGTATACGATCATAATACAATTCAAAACATGTTTTATGTAAGATTGGTCGAATAAGAACACGGTTTAAAACATAACATACTGTATTTATTGCTTCAACCCAAAAGTATTTTGGTAAATTTTTATCTTGAAGCATGGTTCTAGCACATTCTTGCAAAGTTCTATTCTTTCTTTCAACAACTCCATTTTGTGGAGTGGCTCTAGGAAAAGCAAAGTTGTGAGATATACCATGTAGATCACAAAACTTTAGAAAAGATTCATTTTCAAATTCATCACCATGATCACTACGAATTTTAATTATAGATGTAGATTTTTCATTTGTAATTCTTTTACAAAGTTTAGAAAATTCCGAAAAAGCATCATTTTTGCTCTTTAGAAAATCACCCATGTAAATCGAGAATAATCATCTACTATAACAAAAGCATATTTGCTACCATTCAAACTTTGAATTCTAGATGGTTCAAATAGATCTAAATGTAAAAGTTCAAGAGGACGTTTTGTTGAAACTATATATTTTGCTTTAAAAGAACTCTTGATTTGTTTACCCCTTTGGCAAGCATCACATAAGTGATCTTTCTTATATAGTATTTTAGGTAGGCCTTTAACAAGATCATTCTTGGATAACCTGGAAATAATTTTAAAGTTAACATGTCCAAGTCTCTTGTGCCATAACCATTGAATTTCATTTGAAACAATAATACATTTTTCATTAAAAGTGGGTAACTCATCTAGATATAGTTCATACACATTGTTCCTTCTTTTACCTTTAAAAATGATCTTTTTAGATTGAAAATCAGAAATTAAGCATAAATCATTTTCAAAAGAAACATGAAAACCTTTATCACATAATTGACTAATAGATAATAAATTATGCATTAAACCATCTACTAAAAGAACATTTTCTATCAAGGGAAATTTTGGATTACCAATACCAATTACTTTTCCCTTGCTATTGTCACCAAAGGTGACGGTTCCTCCATCCTTATTTTAGAGGGTGGAAAATAACTCCGGCCTTCCAGTCATATGTTTGGAACAACCGCTATCCAATATCCATTTGCTTCTTATTTTGTGTACCTACAATAAAATTAGAAGACAAAGCATTTGACCCCTTTCTATTTTCGGGTCTATGAGAGTTAGTCTTAGGAACCCATATCCATTTGGATTTTGGTTTCCTTTGATAAAAAGTATTCTTTCTATAAAAAGATTTAGCATTTCTAGAATAATCATGTCTAAGATTATAAGCATTATAAGTTTCATGATTAGATGCATTAATACTAGAAAATTTAGTTCTTTGAACAAATGGTTGAGAATATTGTCTTTGATTCTTCACCACATAGTTTGGTCTATTTTGAGTATCAAAGAAGCTATATCCCAATCCGGTTTTATTAACCGAGCATCTTTGAGAACCAAGAAGTCTTTCTAGATTCTCTTGACCATTTGTGAATTTGGTCACTATAGAAAGAAGATCATTTGATTTTTCTTTTAGACTAGTTATTTCTTTTTATAAGAGATTGGTTCTAATTCCAATTTCTTTTATCTTAAATACTTGGCAAGAGTTTTCCTTCTTGAGATCTTCTATCTCTTGAGGTAATGCTTTGTTTTGAGAGTCAAGAGTTGAATTTTTAGTTTTTAACTCTTTATTTTTAGAACTTAGACTCTTAAATTTAGCATATAAATCATTAAATGCTTCTAATAACTCATCATAGTCAAATTGACTTACCGAATCTTCTTGTGCTACAAAACATATGTTGGCGACTTCTTCATTTGATTCTTCATCGGAAGAGGAGTCACTATCATCCCAACATGCTTGAAATGCCTTTTTCTTCTTGAATTGGTCCTTGGGCTTGATTTTGATAAGAGGACAATCTTTCTTGATATGTCCAGCTTTTTTGCAATTAAAACACTTGACTTCATTTGGATTGGAAGAATCTGCTTTCTTTACCTTTTTTTGAAATCTTCCCTTTTTGATGAATCTTCTGAATTGCCTTGTAATGTGGGCAATATCTTCATCTTCTTCTAAATTTTCAGAGTCAGAACTAGCCTTAAAAGCAAGAGATTTCTTCTTGGGTTCTTCTTCTTGTCTGTCTTGAAGTTGGACTTCATATGCCATTAGGTTACCAACCAAATCTTCAAGAGTAAGAGTGTTTATATCATTTGCCTCTTCAATAGCTGTGGTTTTTCTCTCCCATTCAGGAGTTAAACACCTTAGGATCTTTCTGACTAAATCCACTTGTGAATATTCTTTTCCAAGGGATTTTAGAGTGTTTGTTATATCGGTCCATTGGCTGAAATCAGTCGATGGAGTTTGGTATTTTTCTGAAACAACTCTCCAAATATCGAGATCCATGGATTGCAAGAATATTGTCATTCTCACTTTCCAGTATCCATAGTTTGTTCCGTCGAAGAGAGGAGGACGAACAGAGGAGCATCCTTCTTTGTGCTGAGATGTTGTAGTTGTCATGCTAGATGATGATCAAATCAAAATAATAGCAAACCTGCTCTAATACCAAATGAAAGTGCAGTAGGATCGAGGCAACGAGTACTAGAGGGGGGGTGAATAGTGCTTTTAAAAATTGTCTGTGGAATATTAACGAATTTTGTAATTTGAAAAGCAATCACACAAAGAAACACAGAATTTATCCTGGTTCGGTCTTTCCCGACCTACATCCAGTCCCCACGCAAAACCCGCTTGAGATTTCCACTATAAATCTTGTGTAACTACAAGATCATAGAGACCAAATCCGATTCCACTTTCAGTAACACACCTACTGAAAGCAAACAACTCCTTTAAACCAAGGAGTCCTTCCTTTTACAGAAAATTGAAATAAGTAACAACTTACAAAACAACCTATGAGCCCTTCTTTTGAATGCAAATAAGATGCAATTGGCTTTTGAGGTTGTTGAAATACTCTACTCATGAATTCACTATCTCTTAAAGGAATTTGAGTGAAAAACTGAAGTGAAAAATATCACGTGAGTGAGAAAATGAATATGAGTGAACAGCAAAGAGTAAATTATTCAAATTGATTGAATTGAAGTTGTTTTGAGTGTAAAATGCACTCATATTTATAGTTGAAAGTTTCCATACATTGAGGGTATGAAAGGGTGTCAAAACAGTCCATTTTGAACGATCAAAACGTTTGAAAAATGAAAGACGCCTTTTTGAAGTTTCAGGAAAAACGATAAAATTAGTCGACTGGAACAATAATTAGTCGACTAATAGTTAGTTATTAGTAGACTGACAGTTATCGTCAGTCGACTGATCAGTTAATTGAGCCGTTTGAAAATCTGAACTTTTGAAACTTAGTCGACTAGAGATAAAATTAGTCGACTGATAATATCATCAGTAGACTGAAAAACCTTTCAGTCGACTGCTGCTAAAATATTCTGAAAAACATACATTCTGTCTGGTCGACTGATAAAAGCATTAGTCGACTGCTGCTAAATTTTCAGAAAACACATGTTTTGTCCAGTCGACTGATAAAACCTTCGGTCGACTCATTTGATAAAAATGACTTTTTAGAAAATATGGCGCGAAAGGATTAGTCGACTGGTGAGTCTATTGGTCGACTAATAAACACGAAAATTTAAGAAAAGAGTTTTCTAAAAAGATTTTGATGAGGGGTTCTTTTAGAAAAGTTTTTCTAAAGACTTTTTAGGTGAAATACAATCTAAATATGCACTCTAAGTAAGGCTCTTACAAGAATCTAAGACTTTTAATGAATTTAACATTTTCACACTAGTCTTCAAAGATTCTTCATCGAATTCTTCAATGTCTTCATTGCGTTAGCTGAAATGCAGTTGATTTCACTTGCTCATCATCAAAACCTTGTACTTGAAGTATCATGTATGGCTTCATTGTCGTAACACATATGCATATGAATCTGCATAGGCATGAATGCAAAAGGGTATACGTATGCATATGTGATTGAAAGGTCTGCATATGCACAAGTATGCATACCTAAATGAAAGCTTGCAATGCATGATTATGAATCAATGTATTTCTTTTATGCATATATCGATGAATCTAAATATGTACGCATACAAACCATATAAATCTGTTTTTTTTTTTGGCACATGTGAATGCTAAAAAATATTTTTCTACATACTTATTATATATATATTTTTATGCTGGGTTGACTGACAGACCCGCACAGGTTTGGCTTGTGCAAGGTGGTGGTTGTGCTTTGAAAACTCTAGCCAACTAGCAGTTGGCTGGGTATATATCTATACACACACACACACACACACACACACACACACACACACACACACACATATATATATATATATATATATGTCTTTTGTTGTGGGCCGACTGACAGCCCAACCGAACCTGTCAGGCCTTGGCACCTCTCTATGACCCAGCCATATGTTGGCTGGGCATGGCATTTAAAAAGCTAATGGGAAAAAAGTAAAAAAAAAATAAAAAGGTTTTAATTTCATAAGCCTCAGCTGTATGTCAGTTGGCTGGGTACAATCTTGGCTTTAGCCCCAACCAACTGTCAGTCGGCTGGAAATGTGATTTGGGCATGACAGTAAAAAAAAAAGATATGGTTTGGCTAGTGATGGGTCATGTGCTTACTGAAATTGTTTTTAAAAGAAAACTACTTGATTTATCAAATTTTAACTGTCACCACATGTACAGATTTTTTTTCAGATGATGTACAAAATTTGATATGATCAATTTTTGTAATTTATGCATATGCTTATGCCTATTGAGCTTAAATAGAACTCAGTTTGGTATGCAAAATTTTCAGATTAGTTTATTGTAAAAAGCTTTCGCTATACGCATACTAAAAAAATTAGAATTTTTACATGCTTGACTCGATATATATAATCAAAGTATTATTGCATAGTTGTCTCATGTACATGTGTACACTTGAAATGACATGTTCTTGCATGTAATAAATGCATGAGTGTTCACATGTTTGTTTCATGAACGAGAGGATGCAATTGACATGAATATGTGCATTGGGTGAAAGCATGCATTTAATGTGAGTGTGTGAGTTCATGCTCATGTATATGAATATTATTGTTTTCATGCATACCTCTGAAATTCGCATATATGAATGTGCATTGAGAAGCATTCGAAAGTAATGCATAGTTGCATGTTATTCATGATTTTTGCATAAGAATGCATTGATTATCAAAATGGATCATCATGGGTTGTATGAGCCTTGAGCATGTGTTGCTCTTTGTTTGAGATGTTATGCATTGCAAAAATCAAATGTGATATTATTGTTCTAATTGCATTGTTCTATGTTGCCACGGGTTGTGGTCCTGTGAAGAGCTTCACATGTTGATTTGCGAGCTTGTATTATTAATCCTGCATGTTGAATTGTAAATTAAAAGAATTGAATTAATAACAAGATAAAAGAAATTAAAGAATAGTGTAATCTACATTACCTTGATGTCCCTTCTATAGTATGAGAATCTTGGACATTGCAGTTTTGAGGAACTGTGAGGATACTAAAACTCCATATGCATTGTTGTTGCCCTGTGAACCCGATATTGAGGTTTTTCTCCTGGCCACGGTTTTAGGGAGAACCCTCTACTTTGCCTGAGGGTGGTGTGTAGACAGAGCCATCGTTTTGGTATACCAAGAAAGTGGCATTATGGTTGTTGATTTCCATAGTGTCCCGACATTGGTTATTGATTTTCAATGTTCCAATTGATTGTATTGATTCTTGATATTCGAGGGCTAAGTTTGGAACCCAGTAATAAAATACAACTTGTGTGCTAAGTTGTAAGACCCTCAAATTTTCTGAGAAAATTACTCAATATATGATGAAATTTCAAAGTATATAGGCGAGCCTCTGTATACATATATATATACGTATAGATGTATATATGTGTACATATCCGTATATATATATATATAAATACATATATATTCATTAGAATCAAACCATCGAATTTTTAAAAAAAAAGAGCTTAAAACCCATTTCATTGTAAAATTAAACTTCGAATGTGGTTTATGAAAAGTTTTAGGTGTTTATCAAAAAAAAATTGAAAGAATATTTCCAAAGATCAAAGTTGATTTCAAAAAAAAAAAAAAAGAAGTGGTTTTTGGAAATGAATTAAAACAAAAAAATTAACAACTAAAAAGAGGTTTTTTTCAAAAGGAGCCAAATGAAAATTTTTGAACAAAAGGTGGTTTTTGGAATTTTGAAAAAGTTGGCATAGGCCAACATTAGCCTAGGAGCATGGGCGCACTCTAGAGTGCAGCCCATGCCCTTTTTGAAAGTCAACAAACAAAAAAATAAACAAACAAGCAAAAGGTGATTTTGAAAGCCTTAATTCCAATCCATTTTTAAGGGGGAGTGGTTGGTACTTTTTGAAAGGAGTGGGTAGCATTTAAGAGGGATGTTTCAAAGCCAACAAGGAGGAGAAAGGGGGGGGGGGGAGGTGCGTGAGCAATGTGGACCCTCCATCTTGCCCCTCTTCATCTCAGCCCTCTATTCCTCTTTAAGCTCTATAAAGAGTTTGAGAAGGGGGGGGAGAGAGAAAGACCCCATCCGATTGATCTCTTCTCTCCTTCTCTTCTCTTCTTTTCTCTCTCTTTCTCTCCCTCTCCCTCTCCCTCCACCGAATATTGTGTGTGTGTATGTGTGTGGTGGAGCCTCATTCCAAGCAAGAATAAGATCTCCATCTTCTTCTTCTTCCTTCAACCGACCAAGGTGAGAAATCTTTCATTTTCTCTGTTTTCTTGGAATGGCATATGGTATTATGCATGAAACCAAGAGATCCTTGTGCATCTGTTGCATGCACGGATCTTTGGTGGATTAGAACATGATTTTTCTTGGTATTGCATGTGTTTTGGTCTGATATTATGCACATGACTATGCTCACACACGCACTACGTATTTCTTGCATGAACCAGTTTTTCCCGACTTTCCAACTTGTCAGAGACAACTCTGAAGAATCAACTATATCTCCCTAAATATGGGTCAGTTTTTAATGTTCTTAGACATTCTGGAAAGCTAAGACCCAATCTAACTTTGTAGTTGAGGACTTGGCCAAATTCAGTCTACAGAGTCCTTAAAATTCTCGGTCAAAATGTCAAATATTCAGATCTTCATCAGTCCCTATTCAGTCCAGAACGTCCTGAACAGTGCCCCGTATTTTTGGGATTCCTCTTTGCTCATTCCATAAAAATATGATTTTTTTTATTCTGTGGAAAGATAAGAAATAGCTCTACAACTTTCATGTTCAGCATTGTGGCTGAATCTCCCTCTAAGTATCCCAACAATATCAGTCTTTCAGACACTGAATGCTGTCTGGCAGCCTTAGAGCGCCCAGACTATCCTAGTCCAAGGCTCCCCGCAGTTGAACTGTCGCACACCCCTGTAAACACCCCAAATTTTCACTCACCTCCCTGACATCTCCACCAATCATTGTGAACCATCCTTTAGGATCACCGAAGGGCAAAATGGTCATTCTTTGAGCTTGAATCCTGCAAAACTCCAGATTTCATCCCCGGGTCTCAAAATTTTTCCATTGTTTTGCTCAGAATCATCTCCAGTCACAAAATCTCAAAGTCTAATTCATATCAAGAGATTGAAATCTCCAGTTCTTCATGCGGTATAAAATCCCCCGAGACATGTCATTGCATATCATCGCATGAGCATTTTATATCACTGCACGGCACAACATGTCATTTAGAGGTCCAAAACTCCTAATTTTCAAAATTCTCAATCCAGATTCGAGTTTTTAACTTTTTCAAAATTGATTTCAAACCCCCTGGGTCTTTAAAATTGTCAATTCTTACCATTTTACCCCCAGGACTCTGAATTTCAAAAGATTTTCTCAGGAAAACGATCTGGATAGTTTTAATATGGATTTTCAAATCTTATCAATTAGACGGCCTTGCCAAAAAAGGGGATGAAGCCTTGAATTTCAAATCTCTATTTTTCTCTGCAAAAAGACTTTGAATTTCTTTACAAAATTTCTCCATTTTGCCCTGAAGGGCCACCTTTCTTTTAAACTTTTGCAAATTCTGCTTTGTATTTTCTAGGTAGTCTAATTTTCATAGAAATTTCAAAAAGAATTTTATATTTTACTTTAATTTTGTTTTTATTTGTAAATAAAGAAAAGATGTGGGACCCACTTTGAGGTGGCATCACACTTCAATTTCCTTTTGATTTCCTTTTATTTAAATTTTTATTCGCATGAGGCCACCCAGAGATGACGTCACCTCCTTCTCTCTCCTTCCACCTTCTACCACGTGTCGTTTACTTTCCCTTTTAGTTCTGCGCCATTTGACAGTGTGGGGTCACTCAGAGGTGGCGCCACATGGCCTCTCCTGTCACTTTCTCTCACCTTCCATTTCTTTGCCATGTGTCAGTGTGGGGTCATCCTAAAGTGATGCCACGTGTCTTCCTCCCTGCACCTCCATTAGTTGCCACTTGTCCTCCCTAGTTGCCATGTGTCTTCCTCCCTACATCTTTCTCTTTTTACCTTTTGACATGTGTCAATGTGGGGCCTCTTTAAGGAGACATCACGTGTCTTCATTCAGCTTCTTTATTTCATGCCACGTGTCATATGTCCACTCCCTTTGTTTCTCTCTCACTTGCCACATGGCACTGTGGGGCCACCCTGAGGTGGTACCACATGGCCATCCCCCATTCCTCTAGAACCCACTAAGTTTAAATTTCAAATGATTCCTGAGGTGGCGCCATCTGAGGTACTTCCTCCTGCAGCTGACATGTGTCAGTGTGGAGCCACCATGAGGTGGCACCACATATCCAGCTCTCCCTTCTTCAGAAAAAGTAGAATCACCCCCTCTGAGGTGGCACTATCTCTGAAAAAGACTCCCCTCACAAATAGCTCTGTAACTTGATTTTAGGAAAAGCAAGTTCAGAAATTTCCAAATGCTCCTGAGGTGGCGCCATATGCTTCCTCTGTTCTTTCCCTCTGACACATGGCAGTGTAGAACCACCCTGAGTTGATGCCACATGTCCATCTCTGCTTCCTCCAGAAAAAGCAAAAGTTCAAAATTTCAAACTCCACATTGAGGTGGCACAAATCTAGAATTTTCCTCTTTAATTTTCATTTTTATTTGCTTTATAAAATAACAAAGTGGGCCCACATATAGGTGGCGCCACACTAGAGCTCTCTGCAGAGAAAATCAAGCCAACTCCTTTTCAAAAAAATTTAAACTCTACTGAGGTGTCTTATTTACAAAATTTGCATTTATTTTATTTCAAAAAATCCAAAGTAGCATCCTCTGAGATGGCGCCACATGAAAGGTCCAGATTTATTCTATTTGAATTTCAAAACTCTCCAGAAAATCTATAAATACCCTAGCCCACGCCCAGCTAGAGGAGGAGAGCTCTTTTTGGATCTGAATTTCAACTTAAAACTTTCTTTCCTCCTCTGAATTCACGCCCCTCTTTGGGCCCATCTGAGATAGTACCTTGAAGTGCCTACCTGGCTCACGCCACCCCAAGTTCGACCTAGGAGCAGAGGTCAATTTCCACGTACATTCTGAAGCTCGATTCAAAAAGCGAGAGAAGTCATCCGTAGCCGCCCATTTCTGAAATTTCAAAACAGCAAAAGAACACAAGGTGAGCTCCCATTTGAGTTGATTCTATCAGAATAATGCGCTTGTTTCGATTTACATACTAAATCTCAGGGATTTTTCGTTTTAAAGAAAGGGTTTGTCCGAATGATGGATCAAACTATTCCCATAAAATGACATATATTAAGTATAATCATGCTTCCTTGATGATTTTCTAGCATTCATGCATCAATTAAATTTAATTCATATTTTATTTCATTAATTTAACATATTTTAGAAGTTAATTAGGTTGCATTTAGTGTTTATTTCAATTCTGTTTCATTTCAGTAGTTCTCTGTTTTTAGCAGTCAGTACACACGTTTTATGTTTTTATTTTTTTTCAAAAATGCCAAAAAAATCCTATTATGTGCGAATAACTGTCCCTGATAACCTGAAAAAAAAGCAGAATCATTTGAGTTCATTTGCTTTGTTCAAAATTCGAAATGACAAGTCGGGTTTTATGACCCAGGAAATGTTTAGAACATTGAGTTTCAACTTGTAAAATTGAGATATCCCTCATGGGAGATCTGATGCTCGATACGAAAAATGCCCTGAACTCGGGATTGCGTCTAGTATTTAATAGAATTTTATCTTATTTTTCTGATTTTTTTTGCTGTCTGACAAAAATATGAGATTTTAGGATACGTGTTAGAGCCTAATTTGAGTCTCTGAGACTCTGGATCGACTTAAGTCGACTGGTTCTCTCTGAATATAGCTCCAAATCCGTATCTGTAAAAAGTGAACTTTATGTTCTAAATGTCCCCTGTTGGATTTTGAAATTTTGCAATTTTTAAGACGGTCTGCATCCCCTTTTCGTATTTGTTATTTCGGTCTCGGTTTATGCGGGTAATGTCATATTTTTATTTCTCAGCCAGTTAGTCAAATGCTGAATCTATACAAATGAAAGTTGTTCATATGCATGTCAGTAGGTCCCCATTTAATTTTCGTAAATTTTGGTGGTCAATTATCATTTTTTATCCATTTTCACATCAGATCATATTGATTTTAGTCCCGTCAGAACCAAATCTCTGCTACTGAACTCACCGTAGGTCAAATCCCGAGGCTGTAAAAGCTAAATATGTTTATTTTCATGTCCTTTAGCAGCTTGAAAAATATCAGACATTTCTATGGTGGATTTCTACATTATTGTGTTAAATGTTATGTTTGGTTCGTACCCGTAGGGGAAATTTGCTTATTTTAGGATTTTCTTTGAAATTTTGCATATAGGCCATGTCATTTCATGCATTTTATCATTCTATGTTGTTTCTAAGGGTAGAGGGATGTTCTCTACCAAATTTAGCATGATTTCAGAACCGTTTGATGATCGGTTTAGCCGTATCATCAAATCGGGGTTCCCGCGGGACCCTGATCCGGGCGAAAAACAAGCGAAATTCGTTATTTTGGCCAAATTTTAAATGTCAATTCTGATTTTTACAGCCCCATCATATTTATCAGCATATCATCATGTCTTATCTTGCATTTCATCATCATTTTATTCCATTTGCATTTTAAAATTCCCAAATTTTGTCAAAACTCCTTCAAAACCTTGATTTTAATGGTATAACCTCAATATTAGGGGTATTTTGGTCATTTTAACCACAATTTCGAATTTCAAACTATTTATTATTTGATTTTCCTGCATTTGCATCATTTTAAATCATTCAAATATCAAGGAAGTATGAAAATCGGGTTTATATCTAGCTAAGTCCAATAATCTCAGGATATTATTGGAAAATCTTGGAAAAACCCACATATTTGAGCTAACCCCATTTCAAGCTTGGCAGAGACATTCAAAGGAAGGAGCTGGAATCTTCAATGTTCTTTCTTTCATTTTACTTAGGGATGTAATAATGTAACTTTGGAATAAGAGATTTACTTTTCTGATTAGATTAGGATGCATATCATATAGTTTGAATTTCTCCAATATCATGATTGTGTGATTCATGCATTCCCTTTGAAAACAACTGTGGATGAACACGAATGGCACATGCACCAACTCTTAGGGAGTTGATGAACTCGGTGGAGTCCATATTTACGGCCCTAGTCAGAATATGGACAAGACCCAGATTCAGCATCTTTCTACTAGTCACACCGAGCCTACACTCTTAGGCTATTTTCCAAAATTCACTGCATATCTTCAATTTTACAAAATATTTTAGAATTAACTAAGTAAATTACAAGCATATTTACAGCCATAGTCGAAATATGTGGTAATATTACCTTAGTTTAATTTTAAAATTGCATATTTTCCTGAAAAGATGTTTTCATAAAAAGACATTCATTCATTCAGGATAGTTTGCATCATGAAATTACATGCATTTCTTATACTTTTTCTCAAGAAAATTTCATTCTAAGGAAATCGATTCCTCAAGAGACTCTAAAAATTTTCAAAGTTAGATTTTTTCAAGTTAAGTTTCCTATGATTTTCCTGGAAAACACTCCTTTCTTAGAATTCATTTTCAATTCTTCAAAGAAAATTTTCTAGCATCTTCAAAAACTCAAAAATCGATTTTCAAATATTTCAAGGCTAAGATTCTCAGAATTTCAATTTCCTGAGTTTTGATTTTCCTTCTCCAAAGAGTTCTCCTATGAATTTTCAATCATTTTCCAAAGAAAATTTTCAAAGCTGGAGTTTTCCTGGCAAACATTTTATCTTTTAATGTTTATCTTTTCTCAAGAATTCTCTCCATTTTCCCAGAATTTTCTCACATCCTCAGAAACTTTCTTATGATTTTTAAATCCTTTTTTCAGGGCTTCCTTGAGAAATCGGTTTTCATCTTTTGCCTTAGAAACATTTTTCAACTTCAAAGCATTTTCCAAGCATGCATCATGTTTTCCAACTTGCATCTTACAAAATTTCATAGCACATGCCTGAATTCTCTATGCATTTAGGACAAAACACGATTTTGATAATTTAGCTAAGTCAAGCACACATTTAGTCCTTGGTTCGATTACCCCTGGTAAAGGCGCCAGGAATGGTCGAACCTCGTACCGACAGGTCGAGTCACATTCCACGGAATATTTCCCGCTATTTTCAAAACGAAGGCGAGTATTTCAAAACAATTTTCAAACTCTGGTCAAGTTTGACTTGCGGAAGGTTTTCCCTCTCTCCCGCAGGGAAGGGAAAAATTTTGCGACGATAAAAAACCCCTGGTCTAAACTGCCCAGGTTCAGACCAGAGCATGAGCGCATCAGTGTGGGTCTGGTCCCGCATGGACCAGACCCACTTTCGGTGACTTTATCACTTGGGCGCCCGGACTGTCACAGTCTGGGACAGCTTGTCGCGGCCTGCAAGGCAGCCGCGGGCCTGCCTTGCAAACCGCAACCCACTTTTTTCCTTGATGTTGCTTCCGATGTCGGCAGCAGGCCATGCCTTGCTGCTGACCATTTTCCAGCAGGTGTGCAGGGCAACAACCTTGCTATGTGTAAACACCTCAAATTTTCAATCACCTTCCCTGACATTTCCAAGCAGTCTATCTTCTAAAATTTTTGGAGGGCAAAATGGTCTATTTCTAAGCTTAAACCTTGCAAAAAGCCCAAATTTCGCCCACAATTCTCTAAATTTCTCTATTTTGGCCCAGAATTCACCTCCAATTACTCATATCAGGAGATTGAAATATCCAATTCTCCATGCAGTATTGAATTCCCCGAGACATGTCATTGCATAACATTTCAGAGCATTTTATATCATTTCATTGCATAGCATGTCATTTTGAGATCCAGAATTCTTGATTTTCGAAATTTTCAATCCATATTTGAGTTTTTAACTTTTTCAGAATTGATTTCAAACCCGTGGGTGTTCAAAATTCCTCTCATTTTAACCCCGAGGGCTCCGAATTTCAAAATGTTTTCTCAGGAAAACGATCTGGATAATTTTCAATAGTGATTTTGCCAGCTGGACCGGTTCTGCCTGAAGAAGGGGACAAAGCTTTGAACTTAGAATTTTATTCCAAAAGAACTTTGAATTTTATAAAATCTCTTTATTTTACCCCTTTATCAGCAATTTCAAAAACCATTTTATAAATTTGCCCTGAAAGGCTATCACTTTTCAAGTTTTTCATAATTAAGCCACGTCTCATCTCTTATTTGTCAATTAGGATAGGTTTCATAAAAAAATTCTAAAAAGAGGTTTTACCTTTTTACCTTTAAAACTTTATTTTTGCTTTTACCTCAATAAAAAGTAAGGTGGGACCCATCCTGAGGTGGCGTCACACTAGCCTTTCTCAAATCAAGTTTAGCTTTTGAAAAAGCCAAAAAAATATATATATATACAATAATATAGCTTCCCCTAAGGTGGCGCCATTTGGTGTCTCCTCATTTCTTGCAGTCACATGGCAATGTGGGGGGCCCCCTGAGGTGGCGCCACATAAGCCCTCCTTTTTGTAAAGTTTAAAATTCAAAAAGCCTTAAAAATTGGAATCTTGTCTCTGAGGTGGCTCCATTTGATGCTTCCTCTCCCTATTGACACATGGCAAGGTGGAGCCACCCTGAGATGGTGCCACTTGGCCCTTTCTCTCTCTTTCCTTCACTTGCCACCTGGTAGTGTGGGGCCACCCTGAGGTGGTGCCACATGTCCATCTCTCCCTCCTCCAGAAAAAGCAAAAATTCAAATTTCAAAATTACTCCAAACAAGAGGGGTGTCCCACCCTGAGGTGGCGCCATCTCTGGAAAGCTCTCCTTAAAAATAGCTCTACAGCATGATTCTAGGAAAAAGCTATAAACTAGAATTCAAAAATTTTCAAATCTCCTTCTGAGGTGGCACCTCCCCAGAGCTCTTCATTTTATTTTCTTTTTTTTTATTTAATTTATTTTAAAATAATCCAAGGTGGACCATCCTGAGGTGACGCCACATGGGAGGCTTCTGCAGAAACAAGAATTTGAATTTTAAAGGAGCCTCAGCTCTCTTTAAAAACACAGGATCCCATGCCCCTTTTTGGAAGGCATCTGGAACCCTGAAGAGATCTCTCTCTCTCTCTCATCTCACGCCCCCTCTGGAGAACCCAGCATTTCTTTAATTCCATCTTCATTCTCTGACTCCCTCTGCACCTCTCTGGAGTCCATCCTCAAGGAGCCATTCCAGGACCAAGGAAAGCCAGTTCGTAGCATCCCAGAAACCGCCCATCTCGGAGTTTCGAAATCATTGGAAGAACACAAGGTGGGTATTTATATGAGTTTTTCTTCGCATAATCACAAGAAATTATGCTCTTATACATGTTAAAGTTCTAAAAATTTCATATGATCATGCGAATCGCCATCTTCAAAGAAATGATTCGTCCGGATAATGGATCCAATCCTCTTCATAAATGGCATATAGTAAAGAATCAATTAGCTTCCTTGATTTATTTTTCTGTAGCATTTCATCATAATCATGCATTTAACAAGTTAGAATTATATTTTATTTCATTAAAATAGCATGCATTATGATTTAATTAGGTGTTTCATGCATTCTGTTTCATTTTTGTAATTCTCTGTTTTTGGCAGTCAGTCCACGTGTTATGTGCATATTTTATTTTTAAAATGCCAAAAAAATCATATTATGTGCGGATAGCTGTCCTTGATATTTTGTAAAAAAGTTGGAGTCATTTGAACCTGTTTACTTTATTCAAAGCCCATGGTGCTGAGTCGGGTTTTAAGACTCAGGAAACACCAAGAATATCAAATCCTGATTTGTAAAATTGAGATCTCCCTCATGGGAGATTTAATTCCTAATACAAAAAGTGCCCTGGATTTGAGATTGAGTCTAGTAGTTAATCTGATTTTATTAGATGTTTCTGATATTTTTTGCTACCTGAAAAAAATCTGAGACCAGGTGAGACGTGTCAGAGCCCAATATGAGCTTCTGAGACCCTGGGTCGATTTGAGTCGGCTGATTCTCTCTGGGTATAACTCCAAATCTAGATCTGTAAAAAAAGAACTTCATATTCTAAGTGTCCACTATTTGATTCTGAAATTTTATAATTTTTAGGATGGTCAGCATATCATTTCTGTAATTTTAATGTCAGACTGTTTTTTTGACATCCATATCTGCTTTTCTAAATTTTGCATTTATCATCGTATTTTTATTTCTCTGTCAGTAGATCAAATGCCATGACTATAAACATGAAAGTTGTTTGTATATATCTCTTAAAATTTTAGGAATTTGGATGGCAGATTATTATTTTTTGTCTATTTCTGTAGCAAATTATGTTAATTCCATGTCTATCAAAAACAAATCCCTGCTACCGAACACATCGAAGGTCAAATCCTGGGGCTGTAAAATTTAAAGTTGTTCATTTTTATATTTTTCATCATCTTGTATAATATTAGGAATTTCTATGGTGGATTGATCAATTATTGTGTCAAATATCATAATTGGCTCGCGCCCACAGGTGAAATTTACATATTTTAGAGTTTTATTTAAAATTTTGCATCTAAGTCATACCATTACATGCATTTTATCATTCTATACTGTTTCTAAGGGTAGAGGGATGATCTCTATCGAATTTGGTATAATTTGAAACTCATTTGACATTCGGATCAACCATATCATCCAAACAGGGCTCCTGCGGATCCAGATCCAAGTGAAAAACAGGCGAAAGTCAACATTTTGGCCAAAATTTCGATATTATTTCTAATTTTACAGTCTCATCATGTCTAGCAGCATGTCATCATGTCTCATCATTCATTTCATCATCATTTGATTTCATTCGAATTTCAAAACTCCCAAAATTCATCAAAATCCCTTAAAAAACCCTAATTTCAAAATGTATAACCTCAATATTAGGGGTATTTTGGTCATTTTGACCATCATTCCGAATTTCAAATCTTTATTATCCTATTTTGATAACACTTTCATGATTTCAAATCATAATCATATCAAGGAAGCATCAGATTGAGTTTATGTCCAGATAAATCCGATAATTTCTGGATATTATCGGAAAATCCTAGAAAAACATACATGTCTATACTAATCCAATTTCTAGTTTTGCAGGGGAAATCGAAAGGAGGAATTAGAGTTTCTTTCATTTTCGTTTCTTTTATTTCATTAATGTAAATGCAAAGCAAATATTGGAATAAGAGTTACTTTCCTGCTTAGATTAGGATGCATATCATATAGTTTACTTTATGCAATATCCTGATTATATGAATCATACATTTTCCTTTGGAAATCACCATGGATGAACACGAATGGCACGAGTTGATGAACTCGGTGGAGTCCATATTTACGGCCATAGTCGAAATATAGACGAGACCCAGATTCAGCATCTTCCTATTAGCCACACAGAGCCTACACTCTTAGGCTATTTTCCAAAATTCACCGCATACTTTTTATTTTGCAAAATATTTTAGAATTAACTAAGTAAATTACAAGCATGTTTACTGCCATAGTCGGAATATGTGGTAATCTTACCTTGGTTTAATTTTAAAATGGCATATTTTCCTAAAAGGGTGTTTCCATAAAAGGAATTCATTCAATTAGGATAGTTTGCATCATTTCTTTTTCCATAGAAACAAGAAAATCTTATCCCCAGAAAAATCGATTTCTTAAGGATCTCCTAAGAACCTCAACTTTCCCAAGATTTCAAAATCATCCTTTTTCAAGGATTTTCTTCCAGTTTCTCATGATTTTCTTAGAAAATGTCCTCTTTTTAAAGTTCATTTCTCAATTTTCCAAGGGAACTTTCAAATATTTTCAAGAGTTAAAATCGATTTTCCAAGGTTAGATTTCCAAGATTTCTATTTCCTAAGATGTGATTCCCTATCTCAAAAGGAATTTTCCCCTGAATTTCTTACCATTTTCCAAAACAATTAAAATTGGAATTTTCTTAACAAATATTTTCTCTCCGAATGTTTGTCTTTTCTTGAGAATTCATTTTATTTCACAAGAATCCCTACCCCCTTTTTCACATTCATTTTCTCAAGCTTTCTTAAAGTTTTAAAATCCCTTCATTTAGGTATTTCTGGAGAAATTGATTTCCACCCTTTTCCAAATGTTTTCAGAAACATGCATCATATCTTTCCAATGAGCATTTTACGAAATCTCATAGCACATGCCTGAATTCTCTATGCATTTAGGATAGAACATCAATTTTGATAAATAAGCTAAGTCAAGCACATATTTGGTTCTTGGTTCGATTACCCCTGGTAAAGGCGCCAGGAATGGTCGAACCTCGTACCGACAGGTCGAGTCCCATCCTATGGATTTTTCTGCTAATTTCAAAACGGAGGTGAGTATTTCAAAACAATTTTCAAACTTTGGTCGAGTTTGACTCGCGGAAGTTTCCCCCTCTCTCCCGGAGGAAAAGGAAAATTTTTGCGACGATTTACAGGTTTGGCGACCGTGATGGGACTTTGTCTTTGTCTAATCAATTATGTGCTTGATTTAACCTAGTTATCAAATTTGTGTTCTCAAAATGTCAGCTTTTTAAATATCATGCAAGCCTAGGAGCCTAGACTCTGACCCAGCTGACATTGACTGCATATAGCCTAGGCATGGTTTGGTAGGACCATATTGAGGAGATATATTCATGCTCACATAGACTTAGGTCTAATACAACCCTCCTCAATCTAGGATATGAATGCAAACAATGTATGCTTCTTCAAAGATTTTCAAAATTCTATCTCTCTAGGTTTTTTAGCCCTCTATTTCTCGCATGTGATCATTTTTTCAAACCACTTTACCTATCATTACCCGGTCTTCACGTTGTTGGGCTTTCTTCCAGAACCATAGTTCGGGATAAAGCCTCACAACTGGGCCACTTATTTGGGCTAACACCCCCCTGCCACGTACTAAGGGCCATAGTCCGAAGTATATCGGTAGGCGCTCAAGGATGTTGGAAAACACAAGCTTAGAACCAGAGTTAAAATTCTATGCCACGTACTTCGAGTCTCGACTCAAGTATATTGGCATAACTGGATTGGACAAAGATGATCTGGGCTTAGAGTCAAGATTAGGGTCCTACAACTGTTTTCAAAATGATACATTTAGAGTCAGCCTCTTAGAGAATGTTGTATGCGCATAAATGATTTTGCAGGATGTGATTGTATGTATTTTATTTACATTCCCTTTTATCCTCCTCATATTTAATTTTCCCCAAAATATTAGATAATTTTTCCAAATACTCTCATTTTTCAAAATAATTTCTCTTATTTCTTTCAAAACCCTGGACGATTTTCTTAAAATCCCTTATTTTCCTCAAAAAGTCTAGGTGACTTCCTTTTCCTACCTTTCCTCTGGATCTTGAATTTTCGTTTCATTTCTATCCTGCCTGCAAGTTTTCAAAACTTCCTTTTTTTCCTAAGTCTAATTTTGAGTTTTCCTCCACTTTTCAGTCTGATGGCATCCAGTCAGCTTGATCATATTTTTCTTGAAGGTCACATCTCTGACAAGGTGCGACAAGGTCGTCCTGAACATCGAGCCCTCAGCACCAGATCTTTCATTCCCTGGTGGTGCTATTCTTGGCTCAAAAGCTTTTCTCGTATGTTTCCAGACCATTTGAGCGAGTGCGGGTTAGAATTGGCATCAACAATTGGAAAGCAGACTGTCAATGGCAACCTGATCCATGCAATGGCGGAGTGATGGAACCTTCATATCTGTACATTCTGGTTCCCATGGGGGGAGATGACCCTGTTGATGGATGAATTTTTAGAAATCATGGGATTACCAGAACCAGTCGGTCAACCAGAAGATCCACTGGAGCAACAATTTTTTATTAATGTCAAAGGCTTGAACCCTCGAGACGCTCTAGCTCGCTTGACAGGACATTGATCTTGGCCTTTGATCCAAATGGAAGGAAATGAATATGTTGATATACTGGAGTTATACTAACAATATGGGACATTCGTCGAAGTCAGCTCACTGTCACTAACAGCTCGAGAAAGAATTCAGAACGCGATGGTTCTATACACCGTAGGACTAGCCTTCTTCCCAGACGGGCAGAACTATGTCGATGTTAGGATAGTCCAGCTCCTGCGAAGATGGGGAAGTCGACAGACCAGCTGTTTCTCCATAGCCATGCAGCACTCGCCTTCCTGTACCGAGGATTGACTCGCTTCACACTCGGAGAGTCCATTTTAGTTGAAGGGTGCACATACATGCTTCAGTCTTGGTTCTTCCAGCATGTTCCGGCCCGAGCAAGTTCCTTTAGATACAATGATCAAGAGTGCTTCCCCGTGGCACAATATTGATCCATGATGGACAACATTCAAGAAGAAGAAATCATGTGGGATTACTTCGATCGGCAATTATCTCCTTCCAGGTACACGTATGCCTACGGCAAGCGATTCAAGTTGTTGGGACCTTTCTTTTGCACTTACTATCAGCTAGAGCGGTGTGTTCGGCAATTTTTACAAAGACAACAATACATAGAAGCTCGGCTACTATCAGAGGCTATGGCAGAGTTTGACCTCACGTCCGCACAATGGTCCGGGGCATATCATTCCGTCCACCACGGCTGGGATTCCTTTGTTACTCTCAAATTCTTTCATGGTCCTAATGTGTCTGCCGACTATTATGAATGGTGGCAAATTGTTTTTCCCCCACCACTTTGTCAGAATTAATGAAATCATATTTTCCTCAATAACATTCCCTCTTTCTATCATGGTTTGATGACCTTGCCTAGGTAACAAGGCAAATTTTTAGTTGTTTGTTCTTGCAAAGAATGGCAACACAATTGTCGTGATTCCTACTAAAGTGAGTTAGGCCAGTTAGGTGTTGTACATTAGTTTTTGCATTCAGGCCTTTGCTTTGCATGACTTGTTTTGTTTTCATTTAAGTTAGGAATAAAGTTTGCTCGAGGACTAGCAAACAATAAACATGGGGAAATTTGATCATGCATATTTTATGCATATTTTTATATATTCTTATACACGATCTTGTACATATTTAATGTTTAAACGCTCATGTTTAGTTGTTTTATGTGTGTTTTTTGGTAGGAAAGCCTTAGTTCGAATTTTGTGAGAAACAGAGCTAAAACGAGCAATTTGAAGCCGTTTATAGGTATTCAGATCAAATCCCGAGATAAGTACCAATCTAAATCCATAATTCGAGATTTGATCAATTTTTTAGAGGGCCTAAAATACTTAAATACCCTTAGTGGGGCATCAACCACTTTTTAGAATTAGTGTAAATTCTAACCTTGTTTTAGAAAATAGTTGTTAAACTTAGGTGTTTTGTAAATTTTGAAAAACAAGCCTCTCTTTAATAATTTTATAAAACCTCTCATCTAACCTTGGAATAACATATTTAAGCATTAGTTAGAACAGAGAGCCTGTCTTGTACCTCATTAGAATTGCCGCCCCCTCCTTCGTCCTCTTTCCCCTTCTTACCCAAGGCCTTACCTCGATCGTGGTGCCATCAAAGCCTCTCTTCTAGCTTTTATGCTGCCATGACACTGGTTGTAACGCCCCAAAATTTCGACTTGTGATTTCGAAAACCTTATCGAAAAACCTTTCAAAGATTTAAAGTTTAATATTTAAAAACAACAGCGGAAGACATTTAGAAAGGAACACAAGTCAACAATCCTGGGTACGTTAGCTGAAAAACCATCATTCACATGTACAACATCTTAAAGGAATTTAAGAAGACAATCGATTAAAATCTGCAGTTTATTACAAAATGAGCATTTTATTCCAAAGTTCAATAAATCTAAGAAAAAACTCTAAAAAAAGTCCCAGTCAGAATTAGCAGAAAAAGAAAGCTCATTTCACATATTCTGCCAGCAACAACAGTCACAATCATTACAAAGGGCAGAAGAAGGACCATTGTTATGATGCCAGCAATGCAAAGGGCGATCAGAAGGGAAAATCCATTCCCCAATTCAACAAGCCTCCACAGCAAGGTCAGGGGCCAAAACCACGAGAGAAAACCAAGCATGAAGGGTGAAGCTACGAAAGAAAATTTACTCCCCTTGATCAATCACTCGAGATCGTGCTCGAGTACATGCTGACCAAAGAAATGGTCAAACTGCCTAGGCTGGTAGATCCCCCCGTGCCCATGGGGAAGCTAAAAGATCAATTCTGCAAGTTCCACCGGACAGTGAGACACAGTACTGAGAACTGCTTTATTCTCAAAAACATCATACAAGACTACATTGACAAGAATCTTCTGGTAGAAGGCTCTGAAGAAGAAAAGATGGACATCTTGAACCATCCATTCCCTCATCACTCTATAACAGTGGTCACTGAACAACCTTTTCAGCCTCGGGATCACATAACTCTGTGTTTAAAACAAGACATTCGAGTACAACATCAAGTTCTCATGCTGCATCAAGCACGACCTGACAGTGAAAAGAAAATGGACCTTATCTCAGCCATTAGCAAGCTAAAAGTATCTGCAGAGCCTGCAAGGGCATCCCCTGAGGTAGCAAGCGGGATTCCCGGATTCCTTAAACAGTTCATCAAGTCCATGCCGGAAAAAGGAGAGACATCAACTCAAAAGCCGCTAACCACGTTATCCAATGTCTCAATTCTGGACTTAGCCCAAGCTTCCACGAAGCACCAACAAGTACTGGACGACCTGCTGAAAAAAATCAAAGTGAAGCCCAGTACAACTCCCGAAGACATGGCCCAAATTGTCAACTAGGCCATGACTAATGCGCTGATCACTTTTTCAGATAAGGATCTCTCAAAGCCTCACACATTCTACAACAATGCACTCGACATCATCGTCAGAACTAGGGGGATGACTGTACCCCATGTATTAGTCGATGGAGGCAGTAGCCTCAACATATGTCTTGAGATGACCGCCAAGGCGCTTGACATCAAGGAAGAGGAATATATTTCGGATCCGATCACGATCTATGGATTCGATAATCATGGACAGACAACTAAAGGAAAGATTTTTCTGAAAATGTTCATCAATTATTCAGTCCATTCAATCCTATTTCATGTGGTAAATATGCCTCCTACCTACAATCTGCTGCTCGGAAGAACCTTGATTCACAATGTGAATGCAGTACCTTCTACTTTACACCAATGCATCAAGTGGTCGAAAGGAGGAATGATCACGACTATACTGGGAGAAGATCCAGAAGAAAGGCTCCCATAACCTATGATTCCCAGGCTCAGCTTCACTACAAACATCCCTAGCATCAGGGAGAAAGAAGAAATCGATCTTGGGAAGAGTCCAGAGAAATTTCAAGTGTCAGCACCATAACTGCAAACTGTAGCTATGACCCGATGGAGAGGTCCTTAATTCTTCAAAATCGGAGGTCGAATTAACTACAGTACTCTCAGGGATCACCTGTTGTTTCTCCAGTTTATGAAAGCAAAGAAAGAGTTTGATCTGCTTCTGAAACATGGGTACCAACCTTTCAAAGGCTTGGGCAAACATGAAGACGGACAAATTGAATCAGTAATCCCAGAGCATCATCCTCACAGAGCAGGACTAGGATTTTCTGGCAGAAGATCACAGAAGAATACTATTTTCATCAAAGGGGCATATTGAGAACAATAATTGTCATTTCTTTTCCATTCTTTTTCATGTCTTATTCTACCAATGTCATTGACCAATTCAATTCAATAAAATCTCAAGTTTTCTTCGTTCGTCTGGATGCCATCTGTCTCTTCATTTCTGATTTTTACAATTTGATTTCATTGCCATTTCATGTTATCTTCTCAATAAAAAGCAATTCGTCTTATGATGGGCGATTTTCCTGAATACAATTTCTTCTCCAACTTTCAGAATGTCGTCCCAATCAATTAAGAAGCTCGTTCTTAACCTGAAGGCTTTTCCAAGACCAACAGGGATTCATCAAATCAAAGCGAGAACAGAAGATGGCAAAGTCACTAGGCAGTCAGAAAAACTTGCGGAGTTTGATCCATCTCTTAAAAAATTACCAAAGTTTCCCTCAGTTTAGAAGCAGGATAAACCGTCAACTTTGGTCCAAGATCCGACTAAAGATATCAACATTGGCTCAAAGGATGATCATGCATATAATTCAGGGTTATTTTATACCAAAAATATGCATGATTTCATAAAAAAATGATTTAAAACCCAATTTTATGCTGGTTTTAAGTAAATGAGCTAAAATGAATTAAAATTAGAAAATGCTTGAAAAAGTAGCTTTATTTTGCAATTTAGTTAATAAAATAATCTTGGTTTTCTTTATAGAAAAGAAGAAAAAAAATATTAAATATATAGATTAGAATAGTTATATTTTTTAGAAAAAAATAATAATCAAATGAGGTTTTGAGGTTTTTAGAAAATAAAAACTTTTAAATAGTTTATTTTAGATTTTTGAAAAAAAAAAAAAAACAAAACATTACACGGTTTGTGATTTTTGAAAACTGAAAAAAAAAATTATAATAACAAACCGGTTTAACCGGTTTGTTTTTTTTTAAACTGAAAAAAATAATAATCACAAACCGGTTTAACCGGTTTGCATTTCTTTCAAAACTAAAAAAAGCAAACAGCAACAAACCGGTGAACCAGTTTGCTTGCTGTTAAAAACCCAAAAAAACGAAAATTTCAGGCGCCTCCCCCAATTCACGCCAGAACAATGCTCCTTTCCCCTCTTTCCCTCTCTTCTCTCTCTTCTCACCAGCTTCCACCATCGCCGGTGCTTCCTTTCCCTACCTTCCTCTTCTCCCTCTTCCTCTAATGACACTCCAGCCGGCGGTGGTGGTGGATTCTACCTTCCGGCGACGGCGTGGTGGTGGAGGCTGCCAACCTCTTCCCCGATTTCTTCCATTTCACGGTAAGTAATTCAGATCTTCTTCTTCTTCTACCAATTCTTCTTCTTTTTCTTCTTCTTCTTCTTCTTCTTCTTCTTCTTCATCTTTTTCTTTTTCTTCTTCTTCTTCTTCTTCTTCATCTTCTTCTTCAGATTCTCTTCTTTTTCTTCATCTTTTATTTCATTTCTGTTGTGCTGTGTTACTTCTGAAAAAACGAAAATGAAAAAAAGATTGAACTTTATATTGTTTCCAAAATTTTTCTTCATTGCATGATTCGGTTTATTATGTAATAATCATCTGCATATTTCTAATGTTCTTCATCGTTTCTTCATTTTTTTTTCATAATAGAAAAAAAAAAAACAGTAGATCGCATGTTTCTTCTTCTTTTCGATTTTTAGATTTGATTGTGCTATTCTGATTTTCCTGTTTTTGTTAGTTCATTTTGTCAGTTTTTAAAATTGATTTCTGATTTCTGTTCTGCGTGAATTTCAATCTTGTTTCTTTGCTTTGTTCATATCCAGATTTTATTTAGTTTTCATTTTCTGATTTAATTTTTTTTCATGCTTACTTTCTTTTATTCTATGTTTGTTTTGATTATTTATTCTAGCATCATACTTCCTGTTCTGCATTATTCAAGTTTTTTTCATTAGTTGTTTTTACATTTTGTTCCATTCATCACATTAATGTCCTGTAGATTCAATTTGATTTCATTGTTATTATGTTTTTCATGCATTAATTTTCTGTTTTTTTTTTTACATTCATTAAAATTCTATCGATCATGTGCTAGATTTCTGTGTGTTCATTTACTTCATTACCTGTTTTTCTTTTCTGAATTTTCAGTAATTTTCTGTTTGCTTTACTGTTTACATTAGGTATAGTTTTTAGTTTTTTTGTTTTGTTGCTAATTGTTCCTGTTTTTAATTTCTGGTTCTAATTTCCTGTTTTTAATTTTTCCCTGTTTTCTTTTCTTTCATTCAAAAATCTTGTTTGTCCAGTTTTATGTTTCATGCTTCTATCTGATTTTTTTTTATGTCTATTACATTCAAATTTTATTTTCCTGAATTGTTTTTTTTAAGTTCATTTTTCTGTTTTCCTTTATTTCAATTTTCAATTTTGTTTTTTTTTGTTCTTTTCTTATTTCATTTTTTTGTGCTTGCTTTCCATCATTCCATTTCCTGTTTAGATGATTCCTTGTCTGTATTTCTTGTTTTGTTAATTTTTGTTAATCTTTTAGTTTTTTTTATTCTTGTAAAAGTTTTGTTCAGTCTTTGTGTTTCCTCTGCATAAGTGTTCGTGTTTCCCTAATTAGCTTCAATCTCATTGCATTACATTGTATCTAGGTTCTTGAGTTGATATAGTTGCTTTATATAGTTTCATCTTATCTTAGATCTTTAGTCAGTTCTAGATTTACATTGTTCATAGCATACTTGTTAGTATCTTGTACTGCTCGTGTTCGTTTGATTTGTGCAGGATAGCAGAGGACTGGAGCGGAAGCGATTACGTGACACGAAGTACGAAGAGTAGAGTTTCTGTTTACTTTTCATTTTAGAATTAGGAATTTAATTGGGTTTGTAAATATTGCACTTTACGCCCTCTGTGAAGGGTATTCATTTGTTGTAATAGTTAGTTGTTTTTACCTTTCTTGAACATTTTACATTTTAATAATACGACAATAAAGATTAGTTTAGATTTGTGTGTTTGAATACGAAATATTCCCGTTCCCTGAGTTCGACCCGGTCTCATCCACTAGTGAGAACCGGGTTTTATTATTTGATGTCTGGTTTTCACATGTTTTACATTTAAAAATCTTTTCAAAATTACAACAATTTAAAAAAGACATCAAATTTTTGGCGCCGTTGCCGGGGAACGGCGTAATATTAGTATTCACTTTATTGCCTAGTGTTTGTTTGCATTTAGGTTTAGAACCACGTATGTGCATATCTTAGAGACGAGTTTACTTTTCTACACAGCCCACCTACTAGGATTCCCTTAGAGGTGACTGTGTATGATTGGTACCGTACACATAGCTTTTATATTTCTTTGTATAATCTCTGTTATGTGTAACTGCGTGGTGTTTGTTTAGTTTTTATTGTTTTCAGTTTACTCGCTTTGTGGTTTGCGTGGTTTGGCCGCTTAGTGCGTTAGTTAGGTAGAAAACCCAAATTAGGACGTGTGCTACACCAGTCTACTCCAAGGTGTACGCAATGGCTGACGATCATCATTAGATCCGTCCTTTGAGGGAGTACTTCATGCCAAATACGTATACTCCCGCCTCCTGCATCACGAGACCTGATGTAGGAGCGAGCCATTTTGAGATTAAGGCCAGTGTGATTCAAATGCTACCTTCATTTTATGGCCTTAGTAATGAGGACCCATATCATCACCTCGACGAATTCCTTGAGATTTGCGCGACAGTGCGAATCAATAACTTTGGAGACGACGCTATGAGGTTGACTTTGTTTCCATTCTCTCTCAAAGATAAAGCCAAGCACTGGCTAAAATCTCTTGAGACGGTTCGTATTACTACTTGGGAAGGAATGCAACGCGAATTCCTCAAAAAGTACTTCCCAATTGGTAAAACGAATCAGTTTCGTAAAGCTATAACCAATTTTTCTCAAATTGAGGGAGAACAGTTTCACGAGTCTTGGGAGAGATTGAAAGATCTTCTCCGCAAGTGTCCCCATCACCAGGTGCCTCGTTGGCAGTTGGTGCAATATTTCTATGACGGGCTTACTGAAAAGCACCGTCAAATGGTTGATTCGTCTTGTGGGGGCACTTTTATGCTCAAGAATGAGGACGAGGCATGGTCTCTATTCGAGATCTTGAGTGAAAACACAATGCATCATACCTTGTCTTCACGGCTCGATAGGACTACATCTCTGTCTAGTGGTCCTAGGAAAATAGGGATTTCCGAAGTTGGGTCTGAGTTAGATTTGCGTACCAAGGTTGACCAGTTGACTAGGAAGTTAGATCATTTCCTAGCCAATTCTTCGTGAAATCCAGTAGAAAGAGTGTGCGAGCTATGTGCTAGCCCTGCACATTGTGTTTCGGCTTGTCCGGCAGCGCCATTATATCCTGAATTTGTTCAGGAGCAGGTGAATGCTGCCCAAGGTTTCGCTAGACCCATGCATGATTCATTTACATCATCATATAACTCAGGTTGGCGAAACCAGTCCATTTCCCCATCCCATCAGCCCTCCCAGACACAGTATAGACCCAGTAACCCTTCACAAGGTTACTCGCATCCCATTTTTCCACAGGTTCATCCCCCAGCCCAACCTGCTTATACTCAACCCCATTCTCATAAGCCGTCACCTAGTCAATCTTTCCAAGATAGGATATTACAAGTTTTGATCTCCCATACGCAGTCAATAGCCAAGCTAGAGACTCAAATGGGACAGTTGGTTGAGACCTTCAGTAGGCAAAGCCAGGGGAACCTTCATAGTCAGTCTGTTGTCACATCCAAGGGAGAGGATTCCATGTCATTTGACTTGCAACCCACTGCTTCACATCATGAGCAGGTCAAATTTGTTACATCCCTTCAGAGTGGGAAGGCGTGTCACTCCACTCGGGAATCGACTCATGAGCCTCATATCATTTTTACTGACGAGTCGATCTCCATGATACCTCAACAGAAGGGGCCAGGCACACAGCATGCATTATCATCACATATTCATAAAGCCCCATTTTCTCAGCCTTTAGGATCACCGATTGTTTTTAGTAAGCAAGAGGTGCAGATGCAGAAGGTGCTTGACCAAGTCAAGCCTGATCATATTCACCACTTGTATAAAGTTGCATTCATTGATAGTCGGTCGGTCCTAGACTCTCATTTCTTGGCCAGTCTCTCAGATGAGACTAATCTCTGTTCTTCATGTCGAGAGAGTCATGATACCACATTTAGAGGTAGACGGGATGGAAACACAGTGCGTAGTGTCATAGATGACACTCTTTTCTTTATAGAGCCTCATTGAGCGATACTTCATGTCCATTGATCTCATGGACGATGAAGGTTTTTCCAGGGATCCGTCTGGCTGGGGACGTCAAACTTAGCGCTTTATGGGAGGCAACCCATATTTTGTACAGTATTACAGTCGTTATTAGGCTTTGTAGATTTTCTTTAGTTTTATTTTTTGTTCTCTATCTTTTTCTATGCATTTCATGTTTTGTCATGTATACATTGCATTCATTACATTCATAGAACGTACATTTTTTTAAATTCATGTCAGGTCATTCTACTCTTTTCCCTGATTTATTTCTTCTCATGTGCTTTCACTTAGTTTCATATAAGCATGGGGGAGTGTCACTGGGACAATGTCATTTAAGCATGGGGGAGGGTGTAGTTTGCACACCTTGATATTTTTGTTTACGTTCTTGCACATGTTTACACATCACTCATGAAAAGTAGATTTTAAAAGAAAGAGTTTGAACTTATATGAATGTTATTTTAAATCTGATGTTTTTAGAGGATTTTTAAGCCCCACGAAATTTTTTTTCTGACATAGATCTAAAAATTATGGTTGTTTATGCGGATTTCGAAGAAATGATGATAAATACATGTTAGAGTTTATTTTGAATCATAAATATGAATATGCACAGTTTTATTTTTGAAAAACTAAGCAAATGAACAAAAGTGTAAAAATGAGCTCAAAAGAGAAAAAAGAAGCATGTGTTAGGTTGTTTGGATAATTCCACAATCCTTAGTAGATGGAACTTAGATGTAAGTTGAAACTTTTAATTCCATTTCGAAAAGGAGAGTGGAAAACTTCGTGATCCTAAGTAGCTGAGAACAGATACAAGTTGAAATGTTTGACTCTCACGTTATAAAGGTGAATGAAGGAAGTCACTTTTATGTCTTAGTTGATATCTTTTGGTATACATTGAAAAAGTATAGAAGATATTGACATTGCACAAGGCATAGAAGCAGACCACACGCAAGCTATAAGAGAAGAATAAGTGCGCAAAAAGAAAAAGCGTGAAAAGAAAAAAAAAAGAGAGAAAAGAGCTTAAAAAGAAAGAAAAGTTCAGTGCATAGAAGTGTGATTGAGAAAACCTGTGTAGAAAACATATGAGTGAGGATAAGTAAATAATAACTTATTTTTATTGGATTTTCTAAGAATAAAACATAAATAATTATGATATTTAGAAAAGTGAAAGAAATTCTTTTTCTGTGGTGATATATAAAAGATTCTAATTATATTGTGATTTTGAAATAACAGGAAATATTTGTGAAAATAAAGTCTTTGATTATCTACTGCTTATAAGGATGTGTAGTATTATGCATGCATGACAGAGATGTTTGTGGGTAGCATCACTGCAAACCCTCACGAGACCTTACTCGTCCACTGGGGTAACCCAGGGGTTGAAAGGGCTTGTTGCATGAGCTAAATGCAACCGTGATTCCTACGAAAGTGAGTTAGGTGATAGTTTGATTTCATGCATTTGTCTAGTTTGCTCGAGGACTAGCAAAACATAAGCATGGGGGTATTTGATCATGCATATAATTCAGGGTTATTTTATATCAAAAATATGCATGATTTCATAAAAAAATGATTTAAAACCCAATTTTATGCTGGTTTTGAGTAAATGAGCTAAAATGAATTAAAATTAGAAAATGCTTGAAAAAGTAGCTTTATTTTGCAATTTAGTTAATAAAATAATTTTGGTTTTCTTTATAGAAAAGAAGAAAAAAAAATATTAAATATATAGATTAGAATAGTTATATTTTTTAGAAAAAAATAATAATCAAATAAGGTTTTGAGGTTTTTAGCAAATAAAAACTTTTAAATAGTTTATTTTAGATTTTTGAAAAAAAAAAAAAAAACAAAACATTACACGGTTTGTGATTTTTGAAAACTGAAAAAAAAATTATAATAACAAACCGGTTTAACCGGTTTGTTTTTTTTAAACTGAAAAAAATAATAATCACAAACCGGTTTAACCGGTTTGCATTTCTTTCAAAACTAAAAAAAGCAAACAACAACAAACCGGTGAACCAGTTTGCTTGCTGTTAAAAACCCAAAAAAACGAAAATTTCAGGCGCCTCCCCCAATTCACGCCAGAACCTTGCTCCTTTCCCCTCTTTCCCTCTCTTCTCTCTCTTCTCACCAGCTTCCACCATCGCCGGTGCTTCCTTTCCCTACCTTCCCCTTCTCCCTCTTCCTCTAATGACACTCCAGCCGACGGTGGTGGTGGATTCTTCCTTCCGGCGACGGCGTGGTGGTGGAGGCCGCCAACCTCTTCCCCGATTTCTTCCATTTCACGGTAAGTAATTCAGATCTTCTTCTTCTACCAATTCTTCTTCTTCTTCTTCATCTTCTTCTTTTTCTTCTTCTTTTTCTTCATCTTCTTCTTCAGATTCTCTTCTTTTTCTTCATCTTTTATTTCATTTCTGTTGTGCTGTGTTACTTCTGAAAAAACGAAAATGAAAAAAGATTGAACTTTATATTGTTTCCAAAATTTTTCTTCATTGCATGATTTGGTTTATTCTATATTAATCATCTGCATATTTCTAATGTTCTTCATCGTTTCTTTATTTTTTTTTCATAATAGAAAATAATAAAAAAAAAATAGTAGATCGCATGTTTCTTCTTCTTTTCGATTTTTAGATTTGATTGTGCTATTCTGATTTTCCTGTTTTTGTTAGTTCATTTTGTCAGTTTTTAAAATTGATTTCTGATTTCTGTTCTGCGTGAATTTCAATCTTGTTTCTTTGCTTTGTTCATATCCAGATTTTATTTCGTTTTCATTTTCTGATTTAATTTTTTTTCATGCTTACTTTCTTTTATTCTATGTTTGTTTTGATTATTTATTCTAGCATCATACTTCCTGTTCTGCATTATTCAAGTTTTTTTTATTAGTTGTTTTTACATTTTGTTCCATTCATCACATTAATGAACTGTAGATTCAATTTGATTTCATTGTTATTATGTTTTTCATGCATTAATTTTCTGTTTTTTTTATTTTACATTCATTAAAATTCTATCGATCATGTGTTAGATTTTTGTGTGTTCATTTACTTCATTACCTGTTTTTCTTTTTTGAATTTTCAGTAATTTTCTGTTTGCTTTACTGTTTACATTAGGTATAGTTTTTAGTTTTTTTTGTTTTGTTGCTAATTGTTCCTGTTTTTAATTTCTGGTTCTAATTTCCTGTTTTTAATTTTTCCCTGTTTTCTTTTCTTTCATTCAAAAATTCTGTTTCTCCAGTTTTATGTTTCATGCTTCTATCTGATTTTTTTTTATGTCTATTTCATTCAAATTTTATTTTCCTGAATTGTTTTTTTTTAAGTTCATTTTTCTGTTTTCCTTTATTTCAATTTTCAATTTTGTTTTTTTTTTGTTCTTTTCTTATTTCATTTTTCTGTGCTTGCTTTCGATCATTCCATTTCTTGTTTAGATGATTCCTTGTCTGCATTTCTTGTTTTGTTAATTTTTGTTAATCTTTTAGTTTTTTTTATTCTTGCAAAAGTTTTGTTCAGTCTTTGTGTTTCCTCTGCATAAGTGTTCGTGTTTCCCTAATTAGCTTCAATCTCATTGCATTACATTGTATCTAGGTTCTTGAGTTGATATAGTTTCTTTATATAGTTTCATCTTATCTTAGATCTTTAGTCAGTTCTAGATTTACATTGTTCATAGCATACTTGTTAGTATCTTGTACTGCTCGTGTTCGTTTGATTTGTGCAGGATAGCAGAGGACTGGAGTGGAAGCGATTATGTGACACGAAGTACGAAGAGTAGAGCTTCTGTTAACTTTTCATTTTAGAATTAGGAATTTAATTGGGTTTGTAAATATTGCACTTTACGCCCTCTGTGAAGGGTATTCATTTGTTGTAATAGTTAGTTGTTTTTACCTTTCTTGAACATTTTACATTTTAATAATACGGCAATAAAGATTAGTTTAGATTTGTGTGTTTGAATACGAAATATTCTCGTTCCCTGAGTTCAATCCGGTCTCATCCACTAGTGAGAACCGGTTTTTATTATTTGATGTCTGGTTTTCACATGTTTTACATTTAAAAATCTTTTCAAAATTACAACGATTTAAAAGAAGACATCAAAGGACAATCCCAAGATCCTCAAGATCGGCACCAGTCTGAGTCCGGCAGAAAAAGAGAGATTCATCAATTTTCTCAAACAGCATGAGGAAGTATTTGCATGGATATATGAAGATATGTCAGGCTTGGATCCCAAATTAGTTGAGCATCGCCTTATTTTGAAGCCAAGTGCTAAGTCAGTCAAGCAGAAATTGAAGAAAATGGATCCCAGAATAGAGCAGCAAGTCAAAGAAGGTCTCGAAGACCTACTCAAATTCGAGTTCATCCGAACAATTGACTACCCGAATTGGCTAGCTAATATCGTCGTCGTTCCCAAGAAAAATGGCAAAGTGAGAATTTGCATAGATTTCAGAGATTTAAACAAAGCAACTCCAAAGGATGATTATCCACTGCCAAACATCGATCTCCTAATTGACAGCACGACGGGGCATGCCATGTTCTTATTCATAGATGGATATTCTGGCTACAATCAGATCAAGCTAGTCGCTCGTGACCAATCCAAGACTTTCTTCACTATGCCTTGGGGCACTTTCTGCTATACTGTCATGCCATTTGGGCTCAAGAACGCTGGAGAAACATATCAGCGAGCAATAGCCATTATTTTTCATGACCAGATGCTAAAATCATGGATGCATAGGTCGATGATATTCTCATAAAATTCAAAGAGGCAGAGGATCACATCGAAGCTCTTGATCAAGTATTTAAACGACTCATTCTTTACAAGCTGAGACTTAACCCTCAAAAGTGTGTTTTTGGAGTTGAGTCAGGCAAACTGTTGGGTTTTCTGGTTAGCAAAAAGGGGATAGAAGTGCATCCTGCTAAGGCAAAGGCCAGCATTGACATGCCGCCCCCCGACTAATCTTAAAGAATTGCGTAGCTTTCAGGGACGCATGCAATCAATTCGGCGATTTATTTCCAATTTGGCCATGAGATGCGAGCCCTTCAATCACTTACTCAGAAAAGGAGTGAAGTTTGAATGGGGACCAGAGTGTCAGCAGTCATTCGATTGCATCAAGAAGTATCTCCTCAACCCTCCTGTTCTGCAGCCTCCCGAATTAGGGAAACCTCTTTTACTGTACATCTCAGTTAATCAAGTTGCCTACGGTGGATTCTTAGTGCAATATGAAGAAAACAATCTGATTGAGCATGCCATCTATTACTTGAGTAAAAGTTTCATAGATTATGAGAAGAAATACTCTCAAATAGAGAAGACCTGCCTAGCCCTGGTTTGGATGTGTCAGAAGTTGAGGCACTACTTGCTGACATCTGAAGTTAAGATCTTGTCAAAATTAATTCCTCTAAAGTATATTCTCGAGCAACCCTTTCTCAGCAGACGGATCACCAAATGGCAAGCCTTATTGATGCAATATGACTTAGAATATGTCTCTCAACAATCGATCAAAGGCCAAGCTATCACAGATCAACTGGTTGACTTTCCTTTGACAGAAGAAGCAAAAGCCAAAGATGATTTCCCTGATGAACAAATTTGCAATATTCAGCAATCGCCAATATGGAATTTATTCTTCGATGGTTCCAAGAACATGGCAGGAATAGGCATTGGGATCTTATTAATCACACTTGAGAAGGAGATGATCCCCTTTTCTCTCAAACTGTATTTTCAGTGCACTCACAATATGGCCAAGTATGAAGCTTTAATACAAGGTCTGAAAATTCTACAGGACTTCAACGTCAAGAGAGTGCATGCCTATGGCGACTCTTTGCTCTGTCGTCAATCAAGTCCTAGCCGAATGACAAGTGAAAGATCAAAAATTACTTTCTTATCAGAAGATCGTCTCAGCTCTTGCCAGCAATTTTGAAAAATTCTAACTTTTCCATAGCAAGAGAGACTTCAATCAAGTTGCAGATAGTTTGGCCAATCTGGGATCCATCATGTCTTTCAAGAGCGAAGAATCTTGTCGCTCCTTTGAAATTGGCAGACTTGATCAACCTGCTTTTGTCCTAGTAGAGCAGATAAACCAGGCTAAACAAAAGAAGAAGCTCTGGTATTACAATATCAAAAATTTCATAGAAACTGGCGAATTTCCTTTAGAACTCTTAAAGAAAGAGCAGCGAGCAATTCAGCGTATGTCTGCCCGATATTTTATTCTTGCCGATGTTCTCTATTATCGTGGGTTCAGTTCCGAATATTCCAGATGTTTGGATAAGGAAGAAGCCAAATAAGTCGTGCGAGAGGCACACAAAGGCATTTGTGGCGGCCACGTTGGCTACCAAACGCTTGTCAAGCAAATCATCCGAGCAGGATATTATTGAAAAACTATGCAGCAAGACTGCTATCACTTTGTAAAGAACTGTGTGTAATGCTAGATTCATGCACCGGCTATCCACGCGTCAGCTACATATCTGCAATCAGTTGTTTCTCCATGGCCATTTTCCATGTGGGCCTTTGATGTCATAGGTCCCATCACTCTTGCTTCAAATGGCCATAAATACTTTCTAGCCGCAACAGAATATTTCACCAAATGGGTAGAAGTTGTCACTCTACGCACCGTAGAAGGTCGACACGTGGTCTCCTTCATCCACAAGAACATCCTTTGCCGATTCGGTATACTACATGATATCGTGTCAAACAATGGGAGTCATTTTAAGAATGAAAGAATGAAGAGTTTTTGCTCAAAGTTCAAGATTCATTATCATTTTTTCGCTCCTTACTATCTTCAAGGGAATGGTCAGGTAGAAGCCACCAATAAGATCCTAATTTGTATTTTGGAGTGAACAGTGGAAACAGGCCACGACTGGCATAAAAAGATCCACGATGCGTTGTGAGCATACCGAACCACCATTTGCACTCCAACTAATGCTACTCCGTCAGAATTGGTCTATGGAACAGACGTAGTACTGCCTCTACATGTTCAGAAGCCTGCTTTGAAATTTACATCACTCTTGGAATTACCACTTGATCAATACCAACAACAGCGGCTAGTACAGCTTGATTTGCTCAACAAGAGAAAGGTAAAAGCAGTGGAACATGCTCAATCCTATCGCGAAAGGATAGCCAGACAGTACGCGAAGTCTGTCATTGAAAGAAAATTCAGAGTCAATGATCTAGTGCTTCGATCCACAACTTATCTTAAGCATCGTCCCGGCAGCAAATGGTCACCAAATTGGGAAGGCTCCTATGTCGTCAAGGAAGCATTACCCCGTAATTCATATCAGCTCATCAATGCCGATGGGGTAGAATTATCAAATCCAATAAATGCTCGACATTTAAAGAAATTCTATACTTAAAGCATCCACTCTTTTGTAACTTTCCAACTTTCTTCAATGGTGATCAAAATTTTCTTTCCCAGTTATACTAGGGCATTTTTAAATTGTTGTCTATATCACAAAATGTCCTGTATGCAGGCAAGATACACAAAACTTCTCATTTTATACACTTGTGCACTCATATGCATCAATTTGCATCCATTTACATTCAACTGCATGGTCAGTCTTAAGATTTCAGCAACTAGTCCAATCACATTTCCCAATTGTTATTCAAAATTAAAAGACAGTCATTAGCACTGAACCAAAATCTAGTGCTCGAACTGGTATGTTTTCAAAACCCAGTGCTCGAACTGATACATTTTCAAAATTCAATGTCTATATCGATACATTTTCAAAACCCGGTGTTCATGTTGGTGTTCTCTCAAAATTGAGCACTCGTGTTAGTGTCTCACTAGTTGGTCGTGTCAGTCGACCTCTTGGGTTTAGTCTTCATGATGATCATTCATAAAAATTCAAGTTCTATTCCAATTTCGACCCTTAGGTCAATCCATTCCAATTTCGACCCTCGGATCAACCAATTTCCAATTTCGACCTTCAGGTCAATCCATTCCAATTTAGACCCTCGGGTCAACCAATTTCCAATTTTGACCTTTAGCGTCAACCAATTTCCAATTTCGACCTTCAAGTCAATCCATTCCAATTTCGACCCTTGGGTCAACCAATTTCCAATTTCGACCTTTGGGTCACCCAATTTATAATTTCCAATTCTCAATTTCGACCTTAGGGTCACTCAATTTCCAATTCTCAATTTCTACCTTCGGGTCACTCAGTCATCCAATTTCCAATTTCGACCTTCGGGTCACGCAATTCTCAATTTCAGATTTCGACCTCCGGGTCACCCAATATCCAATCTCAATCATTTTGTCTTGAGAAAGACTTTTGTTATAGGGAGAGTTCGAGGGAGCTTGCTCTTTTCACATGCTATCATTCTTCGTTCACTTAGCCCCTTTTAGGGAGAGTTTGAAGGGACTCGTGTCTTTGTGAACTATTTGCAAAACAATCTTCCAATTTTACACAAGGAACCCTTTTTATAGGGAGAGACTCAACTGAGGCTCGCTTTCCTTGTGGCAACTCCAATTCTCATACTAAGCCATTTCGTCATGAAAAACCCTCCTTTTAGGGAGAGTGTGATGGACTCGCTCTTTCATGACCCACATTATCGACCTCACTTCTATCGGCCCCCTTTCCATAAGAGAAGCCTAATATTAGAGAGCTTTGACAAAAGCTTAATTTCTCTTTAAAAGTTAGTTTTGCAAACACCTCCTCTTCAAGGAAGAGAGGAGTAATTTTTATTTCCCATTTCTGAATCTTCTTCTTTGGGGAAAGGCAAGCAGAATTTCGTCACCGAAGCGTTGAATCGAACTCTAAATGCTCGCTTTCACTAAGGATTTCAAGAACATTTTGCCAATTTGTCGTCAGATACTTGATTTCAAAATCTTTATTGCACAAAATTTTTACCTCAGAATACCTTCAGCATTACTTTCAAAAGAGTGAAGCTTCCGCGGAGAAGGATTCAAAATTCAAATTCTTTCTATTGGTCAACCAAAAGGATGAAGAATAAATCCTCAATATAGCCAGCAAAGAAAATTCAATATTGTTGCAAAGTCATAAGTGATCAATATTGATCGCAGTCAATGGCACATTTTTAAAGATCATTCTTGAAAAATAAAGCAGTTGAAATATCCCAGGTGATACAGAAAAACCCATTCAATTTCCATATCTCCTCACTCACCTAAGCTGCAATTAAATATCTGCAAAAGGGATCTCTCAATTGTCGTCAAGTTGAAGACGAATTATGCGAGTTGGACCCCGAGGCCAAAGAAGATTTGGATCATCTCCAAGATAAAGGAGTTTGTGACGGATCCTTCCAGGGAAAGTTCAAACCACCGTCAAGATGAAGGCGACTGCGATGAGCCTCCCGACAAACCCTAAAAGATATTTAATTTCTGCTATCACCAAAAGATTTCCAACCAAAGAGCCAATACCGTCAAGATAATCCCTGAGGCAAAGAAGGATCAGAACATCTCTGAGTTGAAGGAGTTTGTGACGTACCCTTCCAAAAAAAAAGAGTGTGAGAGAAAAGTCAGGACATCTCCAAAATAAAGGATGATGTAATCCCCAAAAACCCAAGAGAGCAGAAAGATCATCACGAGAAAAGAAACTCAGGATATCAGACTGCCAAATGCCAAGAATCCTCTTTAAATTTTGTGAAATCCTTTTATCAATATTCTTTCACCAATCGCTTTCACAATAAGAATTCTTTCTTTTCCGTCCATATCAAGGAAATTGATAGATTCCTTGAAGAGGGTCAATCGCCAGCAATTTGAATTCGAATTTTGATTCCACGAAGTTAACTCAGTTAGAGGTAATACTTCAGGTAGAAAAGAGGAAATATTTTTGCACTAATGTGTATCATTTTTAATTATTTTCGAATCAACAATAATTTTCAACATTTTGGCAACAATTTCTGGCTATCTTGGTAGAGAGCGAAAGCTCAAGGCTCGGTCTAACACTTTCTGACACCATTTCAATCCCTCTCTAGGACTTGTTAACAGGAGTTTTCAAGAGTCCTTCCCTTCCTTTTATAATTTGAGAGCGCGAGCTCTCAGATTCACACACTTCCCTGTGTCCCCACTGTCCAACCATAGACAGTCCTATTTTGGTTCGAGGTCAAACCAACAATCATTCTCTAGCAAAAGGCCACCAATTTCAAAAGCTAATTTAGTCTTAGCAATGAGACACCCAAGACCAATCCCTTTTCAAGCTTTAGGAACCCCTATCAGACTTATTGTGTGAAGCCCAAAGGCTCCATCATGGTCTCTTCTTACGAGGTTTCCATTCATTTCTACCCGATCAGGTTAAGGGTACAAATTTGAGCCTCATTCTAATGAGGTATTTTATTTCCCAGTCAGGTTAAAAGTCAAACCTGAGCTTTGTTCCAAACGAGGTATTTTCATCCCATCCAGGTTAAGGGAAAAAAAAAAAACACCTGAACTTCACTTTCACAGAGTAAATCTCTCTTCTTCATTCTCCAATTCATGTCTACCTTCTTCACCGGGCTAGCACTTCCACACCTAGTGGGATCCTTCCAAACTGGGGCATTTTATATAGCCCAAATTTGGTGTGTTTTTCTTTGCCACTAAGCTCGGTCCTAAACCGACTTAGTAGCAAAGAGGGGCAGTTGTAAACACCCCAAATTTTCAATCACCTTCCCCGACATTTCAAAGCAGTCTGTCTTCTAAAATTTTTGGAGGGCAAAATGGTCTATTTCTAAGCTTGAACCTTGCAAAAAGCCCAAATTTCGCCCACAATTCTCTAAATTTCTCTATTTTGGCCCAGAATTCACCTTCAATCGCGAAATTTTAAAGTCCTACTCATATCAGGAGATTAAAATCTTCAATTCTCCATGCAGTATTGAATTCTCTGAGACATGTCATTGCATAACATTTCAGAGCATTTCATATCATTTCACTGTATAGCATGTCATTTTGAGATCCAGAATTCTTGATTTTCGAAAATTTCAATCCAGATTCGAGTTTTTAACTTTTTCAGAATTGATTTCAAACCCCTGGGTCTTCAAAATTCCTCTCATTTTAACCCCTAGGGCTCCGAATTTCAAAATGTTTTCTCAGGAAAATGATCTGGATAATTTTAATAGTGATTTTGTCAGCTGGACCGGTTCTGTCTGAAGAAGGGGACGAAGCTTTGAACTTAGAATTTTATTCTAAAAGAACTTTGAATTTTATAAAATCTCTTCATTTTACCCCTTTATCAGTAATTTCAAAAACCATTTTATAAATTTGCCCTGAAAGGCCATCTCTTTTCAAGTTTTTCATAATTAGGCCAAGTCTCATCTCTTATTTGTCAATTAGGATAGGTTTTATAAAAAAATTCCAAAAAGAGGCTTTACCTTTTTACCTTTAAAACTTCAAATTTGCTTTTACCTCAATAAAAAGTAAGGTGGGACCCATCCTCAGGTGGCATCACACTAGCCTTTCTCAAATCAGGTTAAGCTTTTGAAAAAGCCAAATATATATATATATATATATATATATATATATATATATAGCTTCCCCTGAGGTGGCGCCATCTGGTGCCTCCTCATTTCTTGCAGCCACATGGCAATGTGGGGGCCCCCAAGGTGGCACCACATAAGCCCTCCTTTTTGTAAAGTTTAAAATTCAAAAATCCTCAAAAATAGGAATCTTGTCTCTGAGGTGGCGCCATTTGATGCTTCCTCTCCCTATTGACACATGGCAAGGTGGAGCCACCCTGAGATGGCACCACTTGGCCCTTTCTCTCTCTTTCCTTCACTTGCCACCTGGTAGTGTGGAGCCACCCTGAGGTGGCGCCACATGTCCATCTCTCCCTCCTCCAGAAAAAGCAAAAATTCAAATATCAAAAGTACTCCAAACAAGAAGAGGGGCGTCCCACCCTGAGGTGGCGCCATCTCTGGAAAGCTCTCCTTAAAAATAGCTCTGCAGCTTGATTCTAGGAAAAAGCTAGAAACTAGAATTCAAAATTTTTTAAATCTCCTTCTGAGGTGGCGCCTCTCTAGAGCTCTTCATTTTATTTTCTTTTTTTATTTTATTTATTTTAAAATAATCCAAGGTGGACCATCCTGAGGTGGCGCTACATGGGAGGCTCCTGCAGAAACAATAATTTGAATTTTAAATGAGCCTTAGCTCTGTTTAAAAACACGTGATCCCACGCCCCTTTTTGGAAGGCATCTGGAACCCTGAAGATCTCTCTCTCTCTCTCTCTGGAGAACCCAACATTTTTTTAATTCCATCTTCATTCTCTGACTCCCTCTGCACTTCTCTGGAGTTCATCCTCAAGGAGCCATTCCAGGACCAAGGAAAGCTAATTCGTAGCATCCCAAAAACTGTCCGTCTTGGAGTTTTGGAATCATTGGAAGAACACAAAGTGGGTATTTATATGAGCTTTTATCCGTATAATCATATGGAATTATGATCTTATACATGTTAAAGTTCTAAAAAATTCATATGATCATGTGAATCACCATCTTCAAAGAAACGATTCGTCTGGATAATGGATCGAATCCTCTTCATAAATGGCATATAGCAAAGAATCAATTAGCTTCCTTGATTTATTTTTCTGTAGCATTTCATCATAATCATGCATTTAATAGGTTAGATTTATATTTTATTTCGTTAAAATAGCAAGCATTATGATTTAATTAGGTGTTTCATGCATCCTGTTTCATTTCTGTAATTCACTGTTTTTGGCAGTCAGTCCATGTGTTATTTTATGTACATATTTTATTCTAAAAATATCAAAAAAATCATATTATGTGCGTATAGCTGTCCCTGATATGCTGCAAAAAAATCGGAGTCATTTGAACCTGTTTACTTAATTCAAAGCCCGAGGTGCTGAGTCAGGTTTTAAGACCCCGGAAACGCCAAGAATATCAAATCCTGATTTATAAAATCGAGATCGCCCTCATAGGAGATCCGATTCCTTATCTAAAAATTTTCATGGATTCCTGATTGAGTTTAGTATTTAATCTAATTTTATGAAGATTTTATAATTTTGTTTGCTACCTGAAACAAATCTGAGACCAGGTGACACATGTCAAAGTCCAATATGAGATTCTGAGACCCTGTGTCGATTTGAGTCGGCTGATTCTCTCTGGATATAACTCCAAATCTGGATTTATAAAATACGAACTTCATGTTCTAAGTGTCCACTATTTGATTCTGAAAGTTTATAATTTTTAGAATAGTTGGCATATCAGTTCTATAATTTAAATGTCAGACTTATGTTTTGACATCCATATTTTCTTTTCTATATTTTGCATTTATCATCATATTTTTATTTCTCTTTCAATGGATCAAATGTCAAGACTGTAAACATGAAAGTTGTTTTTATATATGTTAGGAGTATTCCCTTAAAAGTTTGTGAATTTTGATGGCAGATTATTATTTTGTGTTTATTTCTGTAGCAAATTTTGTTAATTCCATGTCTATTAGAAACAAATCCCTGCTACCGAATGCGTCGTATGTCAAATCTCGGGACTTTAAAAGCCAAAGTTGTTCATTTTGATGTTTTTTAGCATTCTATATAATATTAGGCATTTCTATTGTGGACTGATTCATTATTGTGTCAAATACCATAATTGGCTCGCGCCCGCAGGCGAAATTTGCATATTTTAGAGTTTTATTTAAAATTTTGCATCTAAGTCATACCATTACATGCATTTTAGCATTCTATACTATTTCTAAGGGTATAGGGATGCATTCTATCGAATTTGGTATAATTTAAAAGTTGTTTGACATTCGGATCAACCATATCATCCAAACAGGGCTCCTGCAGATCTAGATCCAAGTGAAAAACAGGCAAAATTCACCATTTTGGCCAAAATTTTAATATTATTTCTGATTTTACAGCCCCATCATGTCTAGCAGCATGTCATCATGTCTCATCATTCATTTCATCATCATTTGATTCCATTCAAATTTCAAAACTCCCAAAATTCATTAAAATCCCTTCAAAAACCCTGATTTCAAAAGGTATAACCTCAATATTAGGGGTATTTTGGTCATTTTGACCATCATTCTGAATTTCAAATCTTTATTATCTTATTTTTCTTACACTTTCATGATTTCAAATCATAATCATATCAAGGAAGCATCATATTGGGTTTATGTCCAGATAAACCCGATAATATCTAGATATTATCGGAAAATCCTGGAAAAACCTACATGTCTATACTAATCCAATTTCTAGTTTTGCAGGGGCAATCGAAAGGAGAAATTAGAGTTTCTTTCATTTTCATTTCTTTTATTTCATTAATGTAAATGTAAAGCGAATATTGGAATAAGAGTTACTTTCCTGCTTAGATTAGGATGCATATCATATAGTTTACTTTATGCAATATCTTGATGATATGAATCATGCATTTTCCTTTAGAAATCACCATGGATGAACATGAATGGCATGTGCACCAACTCTTAAGGAGTTGATGAACTCGGTGGAGTCCATATTTACAGCCATAGTCGGAATATGGACGAGACCCAAATTCAGCATCTTCCTATTAGCCACACCGAGCCTACACTCTTAGGCTATTTTCCAAAATTCACCGCATACTTTTTATTTTGCAAAATGTTTTAGAATTAACTAAGTAAATTACAAGCATGTTTACGGCCATAGTCGGAATATGTGGTAATCTTACATTGGTTTAATTTTAAAATGACATATTTTCCTAAAAGGGTATTTCCATAAAAGGCATTCATTCAATTAGGATAGTTTGCATCATTTCTTTTTCCATAGAAACAAGAAAATCTTATCACCAGAAAATTCGATTTCTCAAGGATCTCCTAAGAACCTCAGCTTTCCCAAGATTTCAAAATCATCCTTTTTCAAGGATTTTCTTCCAGTTTCTCATGATTTTCTTAGAAATATCATCTTTTCAAAGTTCATTTCTCAATTTTCTAAGGAAACTTCCAAATATTTTCAAGAGTTAAAATCGATTTTCTAAGGTTAGATTTCCAAGATTTCCATTTCCTAAGATGTGATTCCCTATCTTAAAAGGATTTTTTCCCCTAAATTTCTTACCATTTTCTAAAACAATTAAAGTTGGAATTTTCTCAACAAATATTTTCTCTCTGAATGTTTGTCTTTTCTTGAGAATTCATTTTATTTCACAAGAATCTCTACCCCCTTTTTCACATTCATTTTCTCAAGCTTTTTCAAAGTTTTGAAATCCCTTCATTTAGGTCTTTCTGGAGAAATCAATTTTCACCCTTTCCCAAATTTTTCAGAAGCATGCATCATATCTTTCTAATGAGCATTTTACAAAATCTCATAGCACATGCCTGAATTCTCTGTGCATTTAGGATAGAACATAAATTTTGATAAATAAGTTAAGTCAAGCACATATTTGGTTCTTTGTTCGATTACCCCTGGTAAAGGCACCAGGAACGGTCGAACCTCGTACCGACAGGTCGAGTCCCATCCTATGTATTTTCTCGCTAATTTCAAAATGTAGGCGTGTATTTCAAAACAATTTTCAAACTTTGGTCGAGTTTGACTCACGAAAGTTTTCCCCTCTCTCCCGCAGGGAAGGGAAAAATTTTGCGATGATAACACTATGTTGGCAGCATAGGTATTGTTGTCCTTGCAGTCCTGCGGACTGATGCGGTGTTGGCACAAGGCAGCGATAGCGGGCTGCCTTGTTACCCTGTCTTTTGGGTGTATCCATGTTGCAAGCGTGGCTGCATAACACAACTCCTTAAATTCAGTTTTATGCTGCTAAAAAACTATACCTTTGTGATTTTTCCATGGCACGTGCAAATAAAATAAATCCATAATGACGTATGCACGTTGTGGCATGTTAGTTCGATAATTAAAAGTATGGCAAAGGCAAAAAGTTTTCGAATGTCACATGTGTATGTTTAATGTGAAATTTTATGATTCGAATGCGTAATTAACGCACACCACTCACACATTGAGCATGTGCATGGATATTATTAGTTATTATGCATTTAGTGTCAAAATTGTAAGAAAATTGGTAAAATCGCATGTCTAAGTCATGTATCGCATGTTTGGCACATTACAATGGTTGGATGTGATATGCGAAATAATTACTGTTTCACATGTGAGACTTTTGTGAAAAGTTGTAAGATTGAATATGTGCGTGCTTTGCACTCTCACATTGCACATCTTGACACTAAACTAGCTTTGTTCATTGTTTACATCAAGTGTCACGTTTGGTAATATATGTGTAAACACCCCAAATTTTCCTCATCCATTCTCAAGCAACCCTTCTCATGCAGTGCCAACCTTGTTAGGTCAGTGTAGGAGTCAAACCCTGAGTCAGTTTCAGAAAATCACCACTTTACCCATTTTTAGGAAAATTACTATTTTACCCCTAGGACATCCCGGACCCCAGTCAGTCAGAGTCAACCAAGCTCATTGGTTAGTTCAGAATAATTAGAATATCAGTCATTTCAAGTTCATCTGAGCTCACAATGAACAAGACCATTTTTATTTCTGACAATTCCTGCCAAAATAGGATCATTTCTTCAGAAATGAGCTCATTTCTTGCTCAAATCCAAGCCAATTGTCTCCAAGTCAGTCATTCATAGTCAGTCATATTCCTCAGAGTCTAACTTGAGCTCACCAGAAGTTCAAGTGCTCTAGTTTCAGTTCAAAACTATTTCCAAGTGTCCAGGAGTCCATTTTAGTCCATTTCAGCTCTTTCAGCTAAAACTGAGCTGAGTTCAGTCAGTTGAGCTAGTGTTTGAGCTTTGATTTTAGTTCATATCAGTATTAGTAACCTTTGTTTTAGCTCAAATCCAGTTCAGGTTCATAATTCACTTCGCTCCAGTGACCATTCTGTGCCATTTCTCTAAAAATGGTGGCTTTTCTTGAAAATTCAGTCGGAAAGGTCAGTTGAGTCTGTATCATTGTCAGCTCATTGGAGTTATGAAACTCTAAAACCCAGCTCAATCTAGATCATCTCAGTTCAATACAGCTCGAACCCCAATTTCCAATGTCACTCTCACCCAGTAGAGTCCCGACAATCATTTCTTGAGCTATTTTGCAAATTTTATCAGTTTTAATGCTTTTTAAACTAGTACAAGTGTTAATCGGGGTTTAAAATCCAAAATTCTTCATTCACGGTCTGTATTTCGCATGTCATTTCTCAATATTTCATATCATTTCTCAGCATTTCATAACATTTCATAACATTTCATCACATTTCATTTCATTTTCGAAGTCCAGAACTCCAGTTTTATAAATTTCAATCCAGATTGAGCTTTAAAAGTTTTCAGAAATCAATTTCAAACCTCGGGTTTCCAAAATTGACATTTTTACCCCCGAAAGTCTAAATTTGGAAACATTTTCTCGAGAAAAACAATCTGGATTTATTTCAAAATTAAATTTTCAAATTCTACACTGGATTTGCTTTGCAACGAGGTATTGAACTTCAAAATCCGAGCTCGTTTCAAAAACTGCCAAAAACAGCTCGTTTCGTCTGGAAATTTTTTGAAAAGACTATTTTACCCCTCTAATTGTCAAAATGAATTTCAAAAGTGGAATTTGGACCTGCTTTGAGATGGCCCATCCATTTGCATTTTCTTGTTTTAATTTATAAGAAAAGAAAAAAAAATATTTTTTTCTTTATTTTTTTGTTGTTTGTTTTATTTGATTTTGTTTTATTTTATTAATTTTATTCTTCCTAAGGTGGGACCCACAAGGGGGTCGACCACCCTAGCCCACTTCCTTTCCTTTTTAGCTCCATTTTTTTTTCTCTTCTTTCCTTCTTTTCTTTCTTTCTTCTTCCCTTTTCTTTCTTTTTTTTTCTTTCCTCTCCCTCCACTCATGTATGGGAGTCCAACCCCCCTTTTCCTTCCTCTTTCCCTTTCCCTTCTTCCCCTTTCTTTCTTTCCTTCTTCTCTTCCTTCTTTCTTTCCTTCTTCCCTTCCTTCCTTCTTTTTCCCCAGCCATTCAAGTAAACTACTTTTGTTTTCTTTTCATTAAGACTATCAATACCTATGTATTTGATAGAATTAAACCCTAAGTTTCCTTGGGTTGAAAGGGACCATACGGCTGGCCCTAATCCAACTCACGCCTCTCTCTATCTTTCTCTCTCTCTCTCCCTCTCTACCTTAAGCTCTTCATCCCCATTACACAGCAGCCATCTCTCTCAGCCCAGCCCTTGGGGCCTTCATCACCATCAATAGTAGCTGCCACCTACCAGCTTGCAGCCACCACAAAGGGGAGCACCAGCCGGTTCACCTCTTCCAGCAAAAAGGGACACAGCCACCAGCCTTCTTCAGCCACCACGAAGGATACACGCCAGCCACCCTTGGCTTCCTCTAGTGGCAGCCACTCCAACATCTTCAAGGTGATCCAACCTCTCCTTGCAGCCATTCCTTCCACCTCCAGCGTTCCCTTGGCACAGCACAACAGCCATTCCATTCAGTTCAGCGAAAGGCAGCCCAACCTTCATTGTTCCAGCAGCTGCACCACGTTGAAGCCTCCTTCAAGCAGCCACCTCCGGATCTCCTTCTAGCAGCCACCACGAGGGAACCGTCAGCCAGCCCCTTTTGTGACAGCCACCCCAACCTTCAGCCACGACCAAGGTGCATTTTCTTTTTTTCTTTTACTTGATATTCACTTAGTTTCATCAATACATGTTTTTTTAGAGGATATTCTATATGAGTAGGCTCGATGAACGATAGGATATGTCCGTTGGATGGACTAGATCTTTCGTTCGAAAGCAAAAGGCAACAAATTGAATCACATCCCTCTGCTAGTTTATTTTCGTTTTGTTTTCATATTTCATATATTTTCATGTTGCATTTAGGTTAGTTTCTTGATTTTTTTTTTTTACTCATCTTATATAGTTTCATTCATGTCTAACTTAGAATCTGTAAATTTTCATTTAAGTATAGTTTAGATGATATTTTATGAGATTTTCTTCATCAATAAATTCTGTAAATTTCATTGTTATTTGATTTACGTGTCCTTAATTTTCTGTTAAGATTCTGGTATAATTCGAGTTTTGTAACCCCATGAACAAAATCAAATCCCAATTCGGGTTTTGAACTTCTCTGAATTTTAAAATTCTGCTTTAGCAGACAAGAACCTCCAACACCACCCTCGTGGGAGATCCGGATCATCCTCCAAAAATCATAGTGAATTCATAATCGAAACTACTAATGATCTGGAAATTTTGAGGTTTTTCTAAGTAGTTTTGACTTCTGTCAAAAATCGGATTTCCCAGACCCTTGGGAAAATCTTGATTTTCCTTTGTCAGGGTGTAGACAGACCCTAATGCACCGAGTCCGCTCAATCCGTAGCCTGTCTGCAAAAACTTTTAACACAAAAGTTGTTTTAAAAATATTTTCCTGTCATTTTCCAGAGCTTGGAGATTTTTAGAACAGTTTCAGTATTTTTCCTGAAATTTTATTTTCTGTCTGACAGATTCCAATATCCAGAAATTCCAGAGATTCGGGTCTCTGATAACAGACTGCCATTTTCCAAACCGTAACCCGAATCTCAATGATAAAAAAAGATCAAATTTTTTTCTGTTTGTCAGAGACATTTTCTCTCAATTTCAGCCTTTTCCCCATCCTTTTACTATTTTTCCCACATTTTCTACCGAAACCTGTCTGTTTCCCCCAAATCCTAGAGTCGTCGGATTCCAATCCGACTTGCCAGAGTGGTACAGCTCCGACCATAGGTCAAAACCAGAAAACGTAAAAGGTAAAAATTCTTGCCTTACTGTCCTCTGTCATCCCATAAAATTTGGGAATTTTATTTGGAAGTTTGATATCCGAAATCCCCTTTAGAATCAACATTTTAGGCAAAAATCACAAAATTTAGGGTTTTTATTTGAATTTCCATATTTAAAAATACAAAAAAAATATATTTTCGAGCTCCATTCTGCTTTCAGGGTTAGTTTAGGTGTTCATGCCAAATTTGGATTAATTCCAAGTTCATTTGCTCTATGTGTTAGTTTATCTTTAAATTTAGAAGCGAAAATCAGGTTAAATGTGATATTTTATGATATTTTCGCCATTTTAAGGTTTTTATCATGTACATGAGCATGTATAATCATATTAGGGTTAATTTCAATGTCATTTGCATTTCACATTTTCCATTTTTACAAAATTTATTTCAGAAAACCCTGGTTTCAAGGCCATAGTCTTGTTATCAGGGGTATTTTGGTCATTTTGGCCTCAATTTCGAAATTCCAATTTCTAATTTCATAAATTTTCATGCATATAATCATATTTCATCATATTGTATTTGATTTTCAAAATTCCAAAATTTACAAAAATTCTTTCAGAAAACCCTGATTTCAAGGTCATCAGTGGCATTTTGGTCTTTTTGACCCCAATTTCGAATTTCCAAGTTTATTTTTGAAATTTATTCATTACTTATCATGTTTATATTAAAGGGGGTATGAATTTGGGTTTATATCTGAATAATATCCGATAATTTTCCATATTTTCGGATAAGTTTAGAAAAACCTACATTTTTGTGCTAACTTTGTTTTCCAGTTTGTTAGGAACATTCAAGAAGAAGATTCAGTTGTTTTATTTTTTTATTTTATTCAATTCAATGTAAAAATCAATGTAATATTTGGAATAAGAGTTACATTTCTGCTTAGAATAAGACTGCATTGCATATAGTTTAATTTATGCAAATTCTGATATTTGAATGTATCATTCATGCACATTTATTTCAAATTCACTATGGTTTACACGAATGGCACGTGCACAAGCTCTTATGGAGTTTATAAACTCGGTGGGATTCGTATTTATGGCCATAGTCAGAATACGAAGAAAACCAAGATTTATGATCTTCATATTAGCCACATTCAACCTACACTCTTAGGCTAACTTCAAGAAAATGCACTGCATTTCTCCAAGTTTCAAAAGGATTTCTCAATTCCTCAATTGAAATTCCCTTTCAAGTTCATATTCATTCATTCATATTATTCAAAATTGCATTGTTTTCAAATTCATTTTCCAACTTCAATTTCAGAAAAATCAATTTTCTCAAGGATTTACCAAGCTTCTCAGGATTAGATTTTCTCAGAATTATGGGTTTTCAAATGAGATTTCAAAAGCATTTCCTAAGTTTAAATCAATATTTTCCAATGTTTTAAAATTCTCAAATTTCAAAGTCTCAAGTTTTCAAAAAAATCGATTTTCTCAGATTTTCCATTTTCCTGAGAACCGAGTTTCCTGAGAATCCATTTTTTATTTCAAAAGTCATTTTCCAATGAATTTCTTAGATTTTCTCAGGATTCTCAAATCCATTTCCTCAGAAAAGTAATTCAAAACTCAAAATCGGTTTTCCAAAGTTCAAGTTTTTCTGAGAAATCACTTTCCAATGCAAATTTCTAATTTCCAATGAAATTCAATGATTTTCCCAGGAATTCAATTTTCAAGTACTTTTCCAATCAATTTTCAAGCATATTTCAATTTTCCAAAGCAAACATCATATTTTCTCAAACATTGCATTGTTTTCAAAATTTCATAGCACAAGCCTGATTCTCTGTGCATTCTAGGAAAAAAAGAGCATAATTTAGATATTTGAGTCAAGTTAAAGCACGTAATTGATCGTTGGTTCAATTACCCCTGGTAAAGGCGCCAGGAACGGTTGAACCTCGTACCGACAGGCGGATCCCATTCCACGGAATTTTCCCGCAAATTTTCAAAACGAGGCGAGTTAATTTTCAAATCAATTTTCAAAACTTTGGTCGAGTTTGACTCGCGAAATTCGTTTCTCTCTCGCAAGAGAGGGGAAATTTTTTTGCGATGATAATAGGTTTGGCGACCGTGATGGGACATGTCTTCGCCTGAGCAATTATGTGCTTTAACTTAGCTCAATTATCAAAATTATATTCTATGGAATGTCAACTTTAATTTTTGATATCATGTGAACCTAGGAGCCTAGACTTGAACCCAGCTGACATGGATTGCATGTAGACTAGGCATGGTTTGGTAGGACCATATTGAGAAGAATTATGCATGCTCACTTAGACATAGGTCTAAAATACAACACTCCTCAATCTAGGACTTGTATGAAAACAATGTTTGCTTCTTCAAAAGTTTTCAAAATTCTATCTCTTTAGGACTTAGAGCCCTCTGTTTGCCTGCATGTGATCATTTTTCAAAAACCACCCCACTTATGTCTACCCGGTCTTCACATTGCTGGGCTCTCTTCCAAAACCATAGTTCGGGACAGAGCCTCACAACTGGGCCACTTATTTGGGCTAATGCCTCCCTGCCACGTACCAAGGGCCATAGTCCAACGTATATCGACAGACGCTCAAGGATGTTGGGAAAACACAAGCCTAGACCCGGAGATGAGTTTTATGCCACGTACATCGAGCCTCGACTCGAGTATATCGGCATAACATGATTGGACACAGTTGATCTAAGCCTAGAGTCTGAATTAGGGTCCTAAAGCTCTTTCAAAATCAATGCATTTAGAGTCAACTTCTTAGGGAATGCTGTATGTGCATAATTGTTTGTGATTGAATATATGATATTCATTTTCGTCTTATTTTTCCATATTTTTCCCAATTTTTCCAAAACACTGGACAATTTTCCAAAATACCTCATTTTCTATCTTTTGTGAAATACCTCATTTTCTTAAAAACCCTGGACGATTTTTCCAAATTATCCACCTTTTTTTCAAAACTCCAGGTGATTTCCCATTCTTTCGTTCCTCTGGACTTCGAATTTCCAGCTTTTTATTTCATCCTACCTGCAATTTTCAAAATTCTTGAATTTTTCCAAAATTCTAATTCCAATTTTCCTATCTTTCAGTGCAATGGCATCCAGTCAGCTCGATTTTGTTTTTCTTGAGGGTCACATCTCCTACGAGGTACGACAAAGTCTTCCCGAGCATCGAGCTCTCAGCACCGGACCCTTCTTCCCCCGGTGGTACTATGTTTGGTTCAAAAAAATTCTCTCGTATGTTTCTGGACCATTTGAGTGATTGTGGGTTAGAATTGACATCTGCAGTGGGAAAGTTGACAGTCAACGACAATCTGATCCATGCACTGGCAGAGCGGTGGAATCCGCGTATATGCATGTTCTGGTTTCTGTGGGGCGAGATGACACTACTGATGGATGAGTTTTCAGAGATTATGGGATTGCCTGAGCTAGCCGGTCAGTCTGGAGATCTGTTAGAGCATCAGTTCTTGATCAATGTCAAGGGTCTAGACCCTAAAGATGCTGTGGCTCGCATGACAAGGCGCAAGTCTTGGCCACTGATTGAAGAAAACAGGAATGAATACATGAGCCTGATCGAGATCTACCGACAGTATGGAGAATTCGCAGAAGTCAGCTCGTTATCCAGGACAGCTCGAGAAAGAATTTAGCATGCGATGGTTTTGCATACTGTGGGACTTGCTTTCTTTCTAGATGGACAAAATTATGTGGATATCAGAATAGTACAACTTCTGAGAAGATGGGGAAGTCGACAGACCAACCATCTTTCGATAGCCATGGCCGCGCTTGCTTTTCTATATAGAGGACTGACCCGCTTCACAATGGGAGAGTCCATCTTAGTCGAGGGATGTACCTATGCTCCTTAGTCTTGGTTCCTTTAGCATGTGCCGACCAGAGCTAGCTCGTTCAGATACAACGGCAAAGAGCTCCTTCCAGTTAAGCGATATCGGCTCCTGATCGATTATCTGCAGGAAGAGGAAGTGGTATGGGACTATTTTGACCAAGAATTATCGCCTCCCAGATATACCTATGCATATGGCAAGAGATTCAAGTTGCTTGGTCCATTCTTCTGTGCTTATTATCATCCAGAGTGGTGTGTTCGACAGTTTTCTCAAAGACAGAAGCGCATAGAGATGCGGCTGCTATCAGGAGTCGTGTCAGAGTTCGACTTTGCATCAGCACAGTGGTCCGGAACATACCATTCTGCCAGATATGGCTGGGATTCTTTCATCATTCTTGCTCTTTTCCCCAGTCCTCGTGTCTCTGCTGATCATTAAGAGTGGTGGCAGACTGTATATATGCCCCCTCTTTCTCAAGTCCACTATTGATGCAATCATATTTTTCCTTCAATAAAAAATCCTTCAATTTTCATTCTATCATGGTTTGACAACCTCGCCTAGGTGACAAGGCATATTTGAAGTTGTTCGTTCTCTTCACAAAGAATGGCAACACAATTGTCGTGACTCCAGCGGCGACCCAATCCCTAGTAATGGGATGTTCTTCCAATTATCTACCAAATTCTCATCAAATATTTTTTTTCTATATTCATTTCTATCCTGAATCTTCATCATTGAAATTTAATCATCCATCTCATTCTGTAGAGAGCATCAGTATTTCCAAGTGGTTCAGATCAGATCAAATAAGAAGACGTTACTATATCAAGTGCACCAGTGATTTTTAAAGCATCAAGTAAAAAGAGATGAATTCTCCAAGATCTGCCAAAAGACAGAGTCTGAATGATAGGGATGACATTGATCCTGCTACATATCAGATGTTCAAGAAAATGATGATTAGGATGATGTCTGAGCAAGCTGATGACAGTTTCAAAAAGGCTCCCATCAAGGAGAAGACATCTGTCTTCTCTCAGAATATCACTGGTAAGAGCAACAAGCGATTCAGCGCATGTCAGGCCGATATTTTATTCTTGCTGACGTCCTCTATTGTCGTGGATTCAGTTCTGAATATTCCAAATGCCTAGACGAAGATGAAGCCAAAGAAGTTGTGCATGAGGTACACGAAGGCATTTGCAGTAGTCACATCGGCTACCAAACTCTTATCAAGCGAATCATTAGGGCAAGATATTATTGGAAGACTATGCTACAAGATTGCTACCATTTTGTGAAGAAGTGTGCTCTATGCCAGATGCATGCACCTTTCGTTCATGCGCCAACAACATATTTGCAATCTGTTATCTCTTCATGACCATTTTTTATGTGGGCCTTTGATGTTGTAGGCCCCATCACTCCTTCTTCAAATGGTCAAAAGTATTTTCTTTCCGCAGCAGAATATTTCACTAAATGGGTCGAAGTTGTCACTCTACGCATAGTAGAAGGCCGACATATGGTCTCATTCATCTACAAGAATATTCTGTGCCGCTTCGGCATACCACATGACATTGTGTCAGATAATGGCAGTCATTTCAAGAATGAGAGAGTGAGGACATTCTGCTCAAAGTTCAGAATCCATCATCATTTTTCCGCTCCCTATTATCCTCAAGGGAATGGTCAAGCAAAGGCCACCAATAAGATTCTGATTCGAATCCTGAAGAGAACCTTGGAAACATGGCCGTGATTGGCATGAGAAGATCCATGATACATTATGGGCATACAGAACCACCATTCGAACTCCCACTAATGCTACTTTGTCAGAACTTGTCTACAAAACTGAAGTAGTACTGCCTCTACATGTTCAGAAACCTGCCTTGAAGTTCGCATCACTGCTAGAGTTATCGCTTGATCAGTATCAGCAGCAGCGACTGGTACAGCTTGATTTGCTCAATGAAAAAAGGCTCCGAGCAGCAGAGCACGCTCAGTCATATCGGCAGAGGGTAGCCAGACAATATGCAAAATTTGTCATTAAAAGGAAATTATGAGTCAATGATCTAGTGGTCAGATCAACGGCCTATCTCAAGCACCGCCTAGGTGGCAAATGGTCGTCGAATTGAGAAGGGCCCTATGTTGTCAAAGAGGCATTACCTCGCAATTCATATCGGCTCATCAACGCCGACAGAGTGAAATTACCAGATCCCATCAATGCTCGACATTTGAAAAAATTCTATACTTAAATCATGTCTTATTCTTTGTAATTTCTCAAAAAAAAAATCTTCAATAATGATCAAATTCTCTTTTCCCAGTTACACTGGGGCATTTTTAAAATTTTGTTTTTATCTACAAATACCCTGTATGTAGGCAGGATAAACAAATCTCTCATTGCGCATGCATGTGCACTCATTTATACCATTTTCATATTTGCATACATCTGCATTCATTTGTGTCGGTATTCGTTGGCATGCATTTGCACCAAATTCATTACCCATTCAAGATAAGGGATAATCCTGAGACCCCAACAATCATTCTTGTTACAATTTCCAAATACTTTAACAGCCTAGGTCTCTTTCCGAATTTCAAATATTCAATTTAAAAATAAAGTACATTTTCAAAACCCAGTGCTCGAACTGGTACATTTCCAAAATTCAGTGCTCGAACTGATATATTTTCAAAATCCAATGTCCATGTTGACATATTTTCAAAACCCGGTATTCATACTGGTATTCTTTCAAAAGTGAGCACTCGTAATTAGTGTTTCACTGGTTGGTTGTGTCAGTCAACCTCTTGGGTTTAGTCTTCGCACTGATCATTCATCAAAATTCAAAATTCCGATTTTCAAATTTCCAATTTCGACCTTCGGGTCAATCAATTTCCAAATTCCAAATTTCAAATTCCAAATTTCCAATTTCGACATTCGGGTCAATCAATTTCCAAATATCAATTTCCAACTTCCAATTTCCAATTTCCAAATTCCAAATTTCCAATTTTCAATTTCCAATTTCCAATTTCAAATATCAAATTTCAAATTTCAAAATTTCAAATTTTCAAAATTTCAAAATTTTAATTTCCAATTTTGACCCTTTTGGTCACCCAATACCAATTTCAGTCATTTCCTCTTGCGAGAGACCCTTTTTATAGGGAGAGTTCGAGGGAGCTCGCTCTTTTCTAATGCTATCCTTTGTTCACTTAGCCCCTTTTCAGGGAGAGTTTGAAGGGACTCGTGTCTTTGTGAACCGTTTACAAAACAAAATTCCAATTTCATACAAGGAACCCTTAGTTCAGGGAGAGCTTCGACGGAAGTTCGCTTTCCTTGTGACCACAATTTCATACTAGGCCATTTCATCATGAAGGGCCCTCTTTTTAGGGAGAGTGTGATGGACTCATTCCTTCATGACCAATTCACTGACCTCACCATTACCGGCCCCCTTTCCATAAGAGAAGCCTAATGTTAGGAAGTTTTGACGAAAGCTTAATTTCTCTTCGAAAGTTCATTTTGTAAACACCTCCTCTTCAATGAAGAGAGGAGTAATTCTTATTTCCAATTTCTGAATCTTCTTCTTTGGGGAAAGGAGAAGAAAATTTCTATTATGAATGCGTTGCATTGTGCTTCAAATGCTCGCTTTCACAAAGAATTTCAAGAAAATTTTGCCAATTTGTCATTAAATATTTGTTGATTTCAAAATCTTTATTGCACAAAATTATTACCTCAGAATATCTTCAGTATTACTTCCGAAAGGACAAAGCTTTCGCGAAAAAAGATTTAAAATTCAAATTCTTTCTATTGACCAACCAAAAGGATGAAGAATAAATCCTCGATATGGCCAGCAAAAGAAATTTAATGTTGTTGCAAAGCCATAAGTGATCGGTATTGATCGCAGTCAATGGCACATTTTAAAGATTATTCTTGGGAAATAAAGCAGTCGAAATATCCTAGGTGATACAAAAAAATCCATTCAATCTCCATATCTTCTGAATCACCTAAGTTGCAATTAAATATTTGCAAAAGGGATCTCTCAATTGTCGTCAAGATGAAGACGAATTATGCGAGTTAGATCCCCGGGGCCAAAGAAGATTTTGATCATCTCCAAGATGAAGGAGTTTGTGACGGATCCTTCCAGGTAAAGTTCAGAGCACCATCAAGATGAAGGCGATTGCGATGAGCCTCTCGACAAACCCTAAAGGATATTTAATTTTTGCTATCATCAAGAGATTTTTAACCAAAGAGCCAATAACCATCAATATAATCCCTGAGAGAAAAGAAGGATCGGAACATCTCTGAGATGAAGGAGTTTGTGACGTACCCTCCCCCAAAAAAAAGAGAGAGAGAAAAGTCAGGACATCTCCAAAATGAAGGATGATGTAATCCCCCCCCCAAAAAAAAAACCCAAGAGAGCTCTAATTCTGCCAATAAAAAAAAAAGGTGGGCAGAAAGATCATCATGAGATAAGAATCCCAGGATACCATACTGCCAAATCTGTCAAGAATCTTCTTTAATTTTGTGAAATTCTATTATCAATATTTTTTTCACCAATTGCTTTCACAATATCAAGAATATTCTCTTTTCTGTTCATATCAAGGAAATTGATAGCTTCCTTGAAAGAAAGTCAATTGCAAGCAATTTGAATTCGAATCTTGATTCTACGGAGTTAAGTCCAGTTGGAGATAATACTTCAGGTAGAAAAGAGGGAATACTTTCAAACCAATGTGCATCATTTTCAATCATTTTGAATCAACAACAATTTTTCAACATTTTGACAATATTTTCTAGCCATCCTGACGTGAAGCGAGAGCTTGAGGTTCATCTTTGGCGCATCCTGACATCAGTTGTTATCCCTTTTAGGACTTGATAACGGGAGTTTTCAAGATTCCTTCCCTTCTGTTGGTATAATTTGAGCGCCTGGGCTCTCAGATTCGCACACTTCCCTGTGTCCCCACTGTCCCACCATAGACGATCCAATTTCGGCTTGAGGTTAAGCCACCAATCATTTTCTCACAAAAGGTCACCAATTTCAAAAGTTATTTAGTCTCAGCAATGAGGCACCCAAAATCAAACCCCTTTTCAAGCTTTAGAGACCCCAATTTCATCCTTTTGCAAAACCCCTATCGGATTCATTGTGCGGACGTCTGAAGGTTCCATCATGGGTTCTTCTTTCGAGAATCCCATCATTTTCATTTCCCGGTCAGGTTAAGGGTTAAACCTGAGCCTCATTCTGATGAGGTATTTCATTTCCCGGTCAGGTTAAGGGTTAAACATGAGCCTCATTTTGATGAGGTATTTCGTTTCTCGGTCAGGTTAAGGGTCAAACCTGAGCTTCGTTTCTACACGAGGTATTTCCTGTCCCATCCAGGTTAAGGGCAAAACCTGAATCTCATATCTTTTGAAGTAAAATTTTTCTTCTTTATTCTCCATTTCATATCTACCATTTTCATCAGGGCTAATCTCTTCATAACCAGTCAGATCCTTCTAACTGGGGTATTTTTATAGCCCAAATTTGGTGTGTTTTTCTTTGCCACTAAGCTCGTCTTCAAGCCGACTTAGTAGCAAAGAGGGGCATCTGTAAACACCCCAAATTTTCCTCATTCATTCTCAAACAACCCTTCTCGTACAGTGCCAACTCTGTTAGGTCAGTGTATGAGTCAAACCCCGAGTCAGTTTCAGAAAATCACCACTTTACCCATTTTTAGGAAAATTACCATTTTACCCCTAAGACATCCCGAACGCTAGTGAATCAGAGTCAACCAAGCTCATTGGTCAGTTTAGAACAGTTAGAATATCAGTCATTTCAAGCTCATCTGAGCTCACAATGAACAAGACCATTTTTATTTCTGACAATTCCTGCCAAAATGGGATCATTTCTTCAGAAACGAGCTCATTTCTTGCTCAAATCCAAGTCAATTGTCTCTGAGTCAGTCATTCATAGTCAGTCATATTCCCCAGAGTCTAACTTGAGCTCACCAGGAGTTCAAGTGCTCTAATTTCAGTTCAAAACCATTTCCAATTGTCCAGGAGCCCATTTTAGTCCATTTCAGCTCTTTCAGCTGAAACTGAGCTGAGTTCAGTCAATTGAGCTAGTGTTTGAGCTTTGATTTTAGTTCATATCAGTATTAGTAACCTTTTTTTTAGCTCAAACCCAGTTCAGGTTCATAATTCACTTCACTCCAGTGACCATTCCGTGCCATTTCTCTAAAAATGACGGCTTTTCTTGAAAAATTCAGTCGGAAAGGTCAGTTGAGTCAGTATCATTGTCAGCTCATTGAAGTTCTGAAACTCTAAAACCCAACTCATCTCAGTTCAATCCAGCTCGAACCCCAATTTCCAATGTCACTCTGACCCAGTAGAGTCCCGAAAACCATTTCTTGAGCTATTTTGCAAATTTTATCAGTTTTAATGCTTTTTAAACTGGTATAAGTGTTAATCGGGGTTTAAAATCCAAAATTCTTCATTCAGGGTCTGCATTTCGCATGTCATTTCTCATTATTTCATATCATTTCTCAGTATTTCATAACATTTCATTTCATTTTCGAAGTCCAGAACTCCAGTTTTATAAATTTCAATCCAGATTGAGCTTTAAAAGTTTTCAGAAATCAAATTCAAACCCCGGGTTTCCAAAATTGACATTTTTATCCCTGAAAGTCTAAATTTGGAAACACTTTCTTAAGAAAAACAATCTGGATTTCTTTCAAAATTAAAATTTCAAATTCTACACTGGATTTGCTTTGCAACGAGGTATTGAACTTCAAAATCCGAGCTCGTTTCAAAAACTGCCAAAAATAGCTCGTTTCGTCTGGAAATTTTTTGAAAAGACTATTTTACCTCTCTAATCGTCAAAATGAATTTCAAAAGTGGAATTTGGACCCGCTCTGAGATGGCCCATCCATTTGCATTTTCTTGTTTTAATTTATAAGAAAAGAAAAAAAAATTATCTTTTTCTTTGTTTTTTTGTTGTTTGTTTTATTTTATTTTATTTTTTTTATTTATTTTATTCTTCCTAAGGTGGGACCCACAAGGGGGTCGACCACCCTAGCCCACCTTCCATCCCACTTCCTTTCCTTTTTTCCTCCATTTTTTTTTCTCTTCTTTCCTTATTTTCTTTCTTTCTTCTTCCCTTTTCTTTCTTTTTTTTTTCTTTCTTTCTTTCCTCCTTTTTCTTTCCTTTCCCTCCACTCACGTATGGGAGTCCAGCCCCCCTTTTCCTTCCTCTTTCCCTTTCCCTTCTTCCCCTTTCTTTCCTTTTCTTTCTCCTTTCTTTCTTTCCTTCTTCTCTTCCTTCTTTCTTTCCTTCTTCCCTTCCTTCCTTCCTTCTTTTTCCCCAGCCATTCACGTAAACTACTTTTGTTTTCTTTTCATTAAGACTATCAATACTTAAGTATTTGATAGAATTAAACCCTAAGTTTCCTTGGGTTGAAAGGGACCATACGGCTGGCCGTAATCCAACTCACGCCTCTCTCTCTCTTTCTCTCTCTCTCTCTCCCTCTCTACCTTAAGCTCTTCATCCCCATTACACAGCAGCCATCTCTCTCAGCCCAACCCTTGGGGCCTTCATTACCACCAATAGTAGCTGCCACCTACCAGCTTGCAGCCACCACAAAGGGGAGCACCAGCCGGTTCACCTCTTCCAGCAAAAAGGGACACAGCCACCAGCCTTCTTCAGCCACCATGAAGGATACACGCCAGCCACCCTTGGCTTCCTCTAGTGGCAGCCACTCCAACATCTTCAAGGTGATCCAACCTCTCCTTGCAGCCATCTTCCACCTCCAGCGTTCTCTTTGCACAGCACAACAGCCGTTCCATTCAGTTCAGCCAAAGGCAGCCCAACCTTCATTGTTCCAGCAGCTGCACCACGTTGAAGCCTCCTTCTAGCAGCCACCTCCGGATCTCCTTCTAGCAGCCACCACGAGGGAACCGTCAGCCAGCCCCTTTTGTGACAGCTATCCCAACCTTCAGCCATGACCAAGGTGCATTTTCTTTTTTTATTTTACTTGATATTCACTTCGTTTCATCAATACATGTTTTTTTAGAGGATATTCTATATGAGTAGGCTCGATGAACGATGGGATATGTCTGTTGGATGGACTAGATCTTTCGTTCGAAAGCAAAAGGCAACAAATTGAATCACATCCCTCTGCTAGTTTATTTTCGTTTTGTTTTCATATTTCATATATTTTCATGTTGCATTCAGGTTAGTTTCTTGATTTTTTTTTTTACTCATCTTATATAGTTTCATTCATGTCTAACTTAGAATCTGTAAATTTTCATTTAAGTATAGTTTAGATGATATTTCATGAGATTTTCTTCATCAATAAATCCTGTAAATTTCATTGTTTTTTGATTTACGTGTCCTTAATTTTCTGTTAAGTATCTGGTATAATTCGAGTTTTGTAACCCCATGAACAAAATCAAATTCCAATTCGATTTTTGAACTTCTCTGAATTTTCAAATTCAGCTTTAGCAGACAAGAACCTCCAACTCTACCCTCGTGGGAGATTCGGATCATCCTCCAAAAATCACAGTGGATTCACAATTGAAACTACTAATGATCTGGAAATTTTGAGGTTTTTCTAAGTAGTGTTGACCTCTGTCAAAAATCAGATTTCCCAAACCCTTGGGAAAATCTCGATTTTCCTTTGTCAGGGTGTAGACAGACCCAAATGCACCAAGTCCGCTCAATCCGTAGCCTGTATGCAAAAACGTTCAACACAAAAGTTGTTCCTAACATATTTTTCTGTCATTTTCCAGAATTTGGAGATTTTTGGAACTGTTTCATTATTTTTCCCGAAATTTTATTTTCTGTCAGACAGATTCCAATATCCAAAAATTCCAGAGATTCGGGTCTCTGATAACAGTCTGCCCTTTTCCAAACCGTAACCCAAATCCCAATGATGAAAAAAGATCAATTTTTTTTATGTTTGTCAGAGACATTTTGCCACAATTTCATCCTTTTCCCCATCCTTTTACTATTTTCCCACATTTTCTGCCGAAACCTGTCTGTTTCCTCCAAATCCTAGAGTCGCCGGATTCCGATCCGAGTTGCCAGAGTGGTACAGCTCCGCACATAGGTCAAAACCAGAAAATGTAAAAGGTAAAAATTCTTGCCTTACTGTCCTCTGTCATCCCATAAAATTTGGGAATTTTTTATGGAAGTTTGATATTCGAAATCCCCTTTAGAATCAACATTTTAGGCAAAAATCACAAAATTTAAGGTTTTTATTTGAATTTCCATATTTAAAAATACAAAAAAAATAGATTTTCGAGCTCCATTCTGCTTTTAGGGTTAGTTTAAGTGTCCATGTCAAATTTGGCTTAATTCCAAGTTTATTTGCTCTATGTGTTAGTTTATCTTTAAATTTAGAAGCGAAAATCAGGTTAAATTTGATATTTTATGATATTTTCGCCATTTTAGGGTTTTTATCATGTACATGAGTATGTATAATCATATTAGGGTTAATTTCAATGTCATTTGCATTTCACATTTTCCAGTTTTACAAAATTTATTTCAGAAAACCCTGGTTTCAAGGCCATAGTCTTGTTATCAGGGGTATTTTTGTCATTTTGACCTCAATTTCGAAATTCCAATTACTAATTTCATAAATTTTCATGCATATAATCATATTTCATCATATTGTATTTGATTTATTTCATTTGATTTTCAAAATTCTAAAATTTATAAAAATCCTTTTAGAAAACCCTGATTTCAAGGTCATCAAGGGCATTTTGGTCATTTTGACCCCAATTTTGAATTTCCAAGTTTATTTTTGAAATTTATTCATTACTTATCATGTTTATATTGAAGGGTGTATGAATTTGGGTTTATATCTGAATAATATCCAATAATTTCCCATATTTTCGTACAAGTTCAGAAAAACCTACATTTTTGTGCTAACTTTGTTTTCCAGTTTTGCAGGAACATTCAAGAAGAAGATTCAGTTGTTTTATTTCTTTATTTTATTCAATTCAATATAAAAAACAATGTAATATTTGGAATAAGAGTTACATTTCTGCTTAGAATAGGACTGCATTGCATATAGTTTAATTTATGCAAATTCTGATATTTGAATGTATCATTCATGCACATTTATTTCAAATTCACTATGGTTTACACGAATGGCACGTGCACAAGCTCTTATGGAGTTTATAAACTCGGTAGGGTTCGTATTTATGGCCATAGTCAGAATACGAAGAAAACCAAGATTTATGATCTTCATATTAGCCACATTCAGCCTACACTCTTAGGCTAACTTCAAAAAAATGCACTGCATTTCTCCAAGTTTCAAAAGGATTTCTCAATTCCTCAATTGAAATTCCCTTTCAAGTTCATATTCATTCATTCATATTATTCAAAATTGCATTGTTTTCAAATTCATTTTCCAACTTCAATTTCAGAAAAATCAATTTTCTCAAGGATTTACCAAGCTTCTCAGGATTAGATTTTCTCAGAATTATGGGTTTTCAAATGAGATTTCAAAAGCATTTCCTAAGTTTAAATCAATATTTTCCAATGTTTTAAAATTCTCAAATTTCAAAGTCTCAAGTTTTCAAAAAAATCGATTTTCTCAGATTTCCCATTTTCCTGAGAACCCAGTTTCCTCAGAATCCATTTTTTATTTCAAAAGTCATTTTCCAATGAATTTCTTAGATTTTCGCAGGATTCTCAAATCCATTTCCTCAGAAAAGTAATTCAAAACTCAAAATCGGTTTTCCAAAGTTCAAATTTTCCTGAGAAATCACTTTCCAATGCAAATTTCTAATTTCCAATGAAATTCAATGATTTTCCCAGGAATTCAATTTTCAAGTACTTTTCTAATCAATTTTCAAGCATATTTCAATTTTCCAAAGCAAACATCATATTTTCTCAAACATTGCATTGTTTTCAAAATTTCATAGCACAAGCCTGATTCTCTGTGCATTTTAGGAAAAATAGAGCATAATTTAGATATTTGAGTCAAGTTAAAGCACATAATTGATCCTTGGTTCAATTACCCCTGGTAAAGGCGCCAGAAACGGTTGAACCTCGTACCGACAGGCGGATCCCATTCCACGGAATTTTTCCGCAAATTTTCAAAACGGAGGCGAGTTAATTTTCAAATCAATTTTCAAAACTTTGGTCGAGTTTGACTCGCGAAATTTGTTTCTCTCTCGCAAGAGAGGGGAAAATTTTTTGTGATGATAACAATACGCTACGATAGACTATGTTAAACTGGCACTACACTGATGCATATTCGCACACTACGCACTTGATGTATCCCGACAAAGGGTTGAGAAGTTAGCACCACATAGAGTTTTGGCACAAATTGCCATTTGAGATTATGCGACTCCACTAGAGTCATGTTGAGCGATGGTCCCATGTTCGTGAGAGAGCTCACATATTATGATACCCTAAAAATGAAATTGGTGTTAAGATTGCCTTCACAGGTGATGCGCTCTTTCATTGGCCGTGTGAGGCTTGAGCACGTGGATGGGCAGGCTAAGACCTCATTTACATACCTCGCGGGGACCACAAGGCATGTGTGTCTAAACACCTCAGAAGGTGGTGTATTGTCAAACCAGCTTAAAAAAGATAAACTATCATCGCCCCATTCATAAAACGGTTCACCTTAAAGAGGGTGGATGGTACAACCCTGAGTGACAGGTCGTTACTATGACATGTTTATAGGAATTGAGGCATCCTTTGAGCTCCAGTCACTCAGAGTTAAGGAGGTCAAGGTTACCTGTTGAGGTACCTCCACTACTGCAGTAATGTGGATTGTAATCCATTACCTATGTGTGGTTTCTCTCGGCTACGAGCCGTCCGCATGAGGTTTACTCGGTCTGTAGCATCCCCTATTACCACATTAAAAATTGAATAACAGACGTCAAGTGCATGTGTCACAGAATGCGAGGTTCCTTCGCATACCCAAAGGAGTAAGCAAGAAAAACATAATTACTAACCAATCATATGTTGACTTACCTTGATTAATTATTTGGTTATATTAAAAATGTTTTGTTTCCTTTGATTTCTTCGTTATACGTACCGTAGTTGCTTTACTTTGACTGTATGTTTCTAACTGTCTCATCTTAATCCACATAGCTTTGTATTGTCATTTGTACTAGTTTTTGCACTTGTTGAATGTTACACACACACACACACACACACACATATATATATATATATATATATATATATATATATATATATATATATATATATATATATATATATATATGCTCACACGCACTTTTACTTTGGTTACACACTGTTAACTATTCTATCATGTTAGTTGTAGTTCTGTTGTTTACTTTTGATTCCTGTCATAACTGTTATCATGTGATCATCGCAAAATTTTTCCTCTTGTGTTTCTCTCTCTTCCTTCTCTTTTCTTTTCTAACCTCTATTTTCCCTTTTTGAAGGGAAAAATAAAAGACAGAAAAAGAAGAGAGAAGAGAAAAGAAAAGAAGAGAGAGAGAAACTCTTTTGCGAAGGTCTCACTTGACCTTAATTTTGAAAATATTTAGAAAATTACTCGCCTCCATTTTGAAATATTTGCGGGAAAATTGGGAGACGGAATTTGCTCGTCGGTACGAGGTTCGACCGTTCCTGACGCCTTTACCAGGGGTAATCGAACCAAGGATCGAATTTATGCCTTTTTGCTTTGCCTAAATATTATCTAAGAATTTATTCTAAGTAAAAAAAATGCACAGAGAATCATGCTTGTGCAATGTAAATGCAGAAATGTATGCTTTTGAGAAAACATTTTTGGAAATCTCAGATTTTCCAAGTGATTCTGAAGTAAATGTGATAAGGGAATGAAGAAATGATTTTTGAATAGTTGAATTTAACTTAGAACTTGAGATAGATATGAAAAGATGTTTGAAGTTCTAAGTCTTTGAAATAATCAGATTTGGGAAAATAAACTTTAAATTTGAAAAGAATGATTCGAAGCTGAAGTTTCAGAGTCAGAAATGGACTTTGAATTTAAATTTTGAACCTGGATTTAGGAGAGGAGATGAAATTTGAAATGGAATTGAATTCCAGATTCGAAGTTTGAAATCAGGATGGAATTTGGATTTGAGAAATCCAAATGGAGTTTGAAAATAGAATTGGGTTTAAGAGATCTAGATGGGATATGAAAAATGAAATTGGTTTTTGGAATCTGGAAATCAAGATAGACTTGGATTTGAAATCTGGCATCCTAAATGGGTTTGGATCCGAAGTCTGGAATCCAAAATGGAGTTGAATCCGGAATCTAGAAAATGAAGTTGGATCCGAAGTCTGGAATCCAAAAATGGAGTTGGATCCGAAGTCTGGAATCCTAAGTGGAATTGGATCTCAAGTCTGTAATCCTAAGTGGAATTGAATCCGAAGTCTGAGATCCAAGATGGGGGTTGGGTTTGAAATCTGGAATCCTAAATTGGATCTAAAATCTGAGATCCAAGATGAAGTTGGATTTGAAGTCTGGGATCCTCAATGAAATTGGATTCGAAATTTGAGATCCAAGATGCGATTGATTTTTGAAGATTTGAATCCAAGGTGGAATTGGGTTTTGAATCCGAGATGAGATTGGATTTTGACGATGGATCTGGGTGTTGAAAACCCAGATTGAATTTAAAACTTAGGAAAAATTGAATTTTGAGATTCAGAATCAATCTCAAAACTTTGATTTTGAATTTGAGAATCAAGACTCAATGAAAAATAAAGGATAAACTTGATTTAAAGCTTGAGTTTTGAAATCAGAAGATGAATCAGGAATTTCAAAATTGAACTTTTGAAATTGGATTTGAAATTGAATTTGGAATTTCAAAGTCAATTTGAACTTTGAAATTTGATTTAAATTGGAATTGGAATTTGAATTTTGAAATTAGAGATGAATTTGAAATTTCAAAGTTAAATTGAACTTTGAAATTGAAATATTGAATTTTGAATATAAAATGAATTTGAAATTTCAAAGTCAAATTGGACTTTGAAATCGGATTTTGAACTTTTGAAATGAGATAGAAAGATGAAAAATAGAAATTGAAGATTGATCTGATAAATGAAGAAGATATTTGAAAATATATCTCAAAATCACTTGGATTCTGAAAAAGAAAATTGAAAATATGATGTAATTCTATCCTAAATGATGAAATGAATTTAAAAGAATTTGAAATTGGATTTGAGATGCATATTTCATTTTTTAAGTGAATTAAAATAAGATTGAAGATATAATACATCCCTGACTATGGTCATAAAATGTATTATACAATAATCATATTTAAATTCAAATGAAGAATAAAACATATTTTGGTGCCTTTATAGAGTTTAAAATGAAATCAACTCTCAATATATCCTGGCTATGGCCATTGATATATATTTTGAGTTAATTTTAAGTTAAACTCTAATAAAGGAAAAACAAATTAGAAAATATGATGATTTTTAAAAGAGATCCAGTGTGGATCCAATGTTATTCCATAAAAGATAAAAATCCTAAGTTTTGTTCACACCTTGAGTATGGCCATTGATGTAAAACATCAACTTAGGATTTAATTACCTTTTATTAGAATGGTGCATGTTTCATTCGTGTTCCCATTCGTGAGTTTTTGAAATAAAAGAAACAAAATATCATGAAACAGGCAATTCTAGAAGATACGTATGTTCATACATTCTAATCTAATACAAGGAATATAAATTTCTCATTATAATCTAACTATTACAAAATTTTGAATTGAGTTGAAATTCAAATTCTTAAATTGAGAAGGAAGATAGTCTTTTCTACCTAATTCCTGCAAAATCCAGGTTAGCACAAGATAAAAAGATGCAAAGTGTGGAATATGATGGACAGATGTAATATCAAGAATCTATATAAAGCAATATATATATATATATATATATATATATACATATAAGGGATCTATATCGATGCAGAACACATGCTCATGTTTCAATAAAAAGGAAAATACCTATGTTGATGTCTATTTGTCAGATGAAAATTGCATGGGATGTGATGCATATGTCAAGACTTAGTCATGTATTTATGTATATCTGATGCAAATGTGAGCATTTGATTTACTGCCGTGATGATATCAAAATGAAGACAGAGGCTAAAAGAAATATGAAGCAAAAAGGGGATTTGCAAGTATATAGCAAGTGATAGATGGGTGAAGTATATGAGAAATGGTGAGTGAAAACAGGTAATTGAATGTGGTATAAGGTGCTGTTATGAATGACCAGTGAGTGGCCAATAGGTAGGTGGGAAGGTTATGTATGACAGTAGGCTGAAGAGAAGAAGGGTGCACACAGGGTGTGACAGCATGGCTGTAGTGACATGTACATTGGGTACTGCTACTAAGGGGAGTATGCAGATCCTATATAATGGTTGAAGTGAGGGTATATAAGGTGGAATGAAGATAGCGTGAGTAGAAAATATGCAGAACATCAATGTTTAAAAACAAGAGAAAAAAAAAGTGCCAATAATAACTGATCTGCAACAAACTTTGGAGAACTAAATCAACACAAAATCATTAAGCAACGACAGGTAAAGAAAATCAGAATTTGTACTTACGCAATCGTCCGACCATCTGAAGTTGATGTTCCTCGACCAAGTTCATCTAATGCTACTAAAGAATTACGAGTAGCAGATAACAACATAATGACAGTCTCAGACAGTTCTGTAAGAAATGTACCTTAGCCTGCAACAACGTGATCCTTAGAACCAGAATGGCTTGGAGTCCCATTTAAACATGAGATACCAAGGATGGTGGGCCTACAGGTTGACTCTTCATAATAGTTACTTGCAACTGCTGAACTTGACAAGGCATCGGGTTCTGCAATTATAGAGACGAACTGTTGTAGCTTGAGATGATGTTCACAGAAGCGGGTGATTAATCTCTGTAAGATGCTTTTTAGTTTAGATTCTCTCTCAACTTCAACATTGAAAATTTCTCCTAGGAGCATCCTTATTTTCAGTATCTGAAATATCTCTTATTTCTGGGAAGCGAATCAGAGTTTGATCTTCACTTTCAGCAGATCATCCCTAAATCTGGAACAACCAGAGCATTATGATGGACATGGTGGTGGTGGTGAGTTTGCAGATACTTTGACGAAGCAATCGCCACACACTGCTAGAACAGGCTAATGGCTAATGAATCCCAGCAACGTATTTGAATAGCCCATCAACCAGGAAATTTTGGCAAACGAACAACTGCATCCCTAGGAGTATGAGAGCCCCACAAAGCGCTTCACTCTTGGCTAGTTCCTTGTCATGGATAAAACTTTAGAGTGGGAAATCCATTTCCCACCTTCAAAATCTGAGTACACAACTGGAAAGTTGTTGATGCCTCTATAAATCTCATTTTTTTTTCTTTACCATTTTCCCCTGATTTATCTACTAGGTGGGAGTCAATAAATCCAGCTCCACCAGTCACCAGGATTCGCAATTTGGGCAAACAAAATTTGGAACTGTGTGAAGGTGATGGCATCTGAGGTGGCTTTGAAGCCGTTTGTTGTGAAGCATGGTTCTCGCTACCATTGGCAGCTATTTCTGAAAATCTTCTCTATCAGAAACAACATATGGTGACTCCCGTAGCAGGTTGTAATTCTGGGAGGACCCTTCATCAGCATGAGATGATGAGTTTGCAGCTCACTGATACATGAGGCATCAACAAAGAAGCAAAATTTTCCTTGTTGGTGGGCTGTAGGATAATGTGGAAGACTAGCCAGGCCCAGGCTCCTGCGTTGGAATGCTGGGAATCGATATGTATGTTGCTTGTTGATGGAGATTCTGGAAGGCATCGTATACCCAAATAGGGTGTTAAGATGCTTTTTATACAAACCTGATGGCCTTTTGATCTATTGGGAGGCCCGATTGAACTTGGATACAAGGTATAAACAAATCACACGACAAACACATTATAGAAGGGAGGCAATAACCGCAGAAGACGTCATATGCAGACACAAGAGGGAGAAAGGATGCAGGAACAGGAAATGCTAACACAAATCAGAGATAAAAAAAAATCAAAGGCAATCGAAACAGAAACAGGGGATTTATTACTAAAAGGATGATAAAAAGACAAATAGGAAGTTGAAACTTGGGGAAAATTTAAGATACAGACAATAAATCAAAGCCTAACGAGAAAATCAAACTCAACCTATAACCAAAAGGGGATCAAACACAACACATATAGGAATTGTGATGCTCAGGATGATTTAATCAAAAATATACATGTTCCTATAAAAGAAAAAATCGTAAATAAGATATCAAAATACATTACAGCGTTATTGCAAAAACAATCATGAAACTCAAGATGACTATCATGACATAGGAATGAATTACCAAAATAAAAAAAGGGTTACAGAAGTGAAATTCGATTATGTAAAGAGGCTTACATGATGAGAAGATGTAATTGAAACAGAAACTCATGAGGGGATATGAACGTGATGGAAAGCAGAGGATGCATCATAAAATACAGAAATATAGAAATAGGAGAGATGAGAACAAATGGGAAAACAAGAAATCGAATTAAGAAAAACCTCAAACCCAATGAACAATTACCTACAATATATGTCAAAATGAATATAATATGATGAATAAAATGAACAAAACAGATGTCATCCGAAACAGAAAATCAACTATAAACAAGAAATTGGAAGGTAATAGGCAATCCCGAAAGGAAAATGCAAAGGATAGGAATGATGTGATGCTATATTGTACCAAATATGGGAAAATAGAAGGAAATTCAGAATGACTTACAGAGGAGACGAAGAAGAAAAAAAAGGAAAAAAAATGGAAAAATGGATGTTAGAATCAGAGATTTTGTAACTGTAGCAGTAGGTAGGGCGATCCTACTATATGCAGGTCGACCCTACCATCTATGCTTTATAAAAAAAAAAAGAAGAAGAATGAAATTTAAAACAAAGAAACATTGTAAAGAAAAGAATATTTCACAAAATCAGAAGAGGGGAGGAAGAAAGACTCACCTCGGTGGTGGTGTTAGGGTCAACTTACCTCTGTCGATTGGGGAAAAACTGAGAGGGGTAATAAGAAGAAGAAGAAGAATCGTGATCAGAGAAAATCGTCTAGTGGTAATATGCAGGGGTGGAAACAGATCAGAAGAAGAGGGCAATGGGGAGGTGAAGACGGATCGAGAAGAGGAAGATGCACATGGAAGGGTAGGAGATGGATGATGTCGATCGATGATGGTGGGGTGAAACTCGGTGAAGAAGCGGTTCGATACATGAAGAAGGGGGTGTGGGGGTGAGGACGGATGCCTGAGGGCTTCTCTTGCATCTGTTTTATAGAGGGGAGAGGAAAAATCTGGAAGGGGCGTTGGAGATGAGCGGGAGAGGAGGAAGAAGGCGGTTGGTGATCCGTGGATAGCCTTCGAGCGTGCCAGCGAGAGATAGAGAGAGCTGAAAGAAGGAACCACCCGATCTTCTGAAAACCGAATGTGGTTTAGGGTTTTCTTCTTTTCAAGCACGTCCTTAAATTTTATCAAAATTTCCAAAACAAGGCTCTTTTATAAGGTTTTTTCAAAAAGATTGATTTTAACAAAAAGATGATTTTTCAAAAGGTGGTTTTAAGAGTTTATTTTTTGTATTTTCTTTGTATTTTTTGATTTTTGTATTTTTTACATAAAGACTTTAAAACTAGGGGAAAATGAGAGATTTAAAACTATTTTTGGGTTTTTTGAGAAATATTTACAAAAGAGGGGTTTTCTGAGAATTCGGGTTTTGAATTTTGGAAATTCCTTCAAAAAACGGGTTCAGATCCAAGATTTTGAGAAAGTATTTGAGTTTTGGTTCTCGAATTGAGAAACACCGAGCAATGGATCCAAATGGACACCGAATGGAGTAGCTGAGCCTTTTAGAAATTATTTTTGGTATTTTTTGTAAATTTGATTTAAAAATTAGATAACGAGGCTCAGTTTTGGAATTTGGCAATGGATCCAGATCCGAAATCGAGTTAGATATATAAAATGAATTTAATTTCAATAAAATCTGAGAAATAAACTAGAATTTAGATTTAAAACTGACTCAATTACTCAGAAAATGAAGGGTCAGGGGAAAAAAGGGAATATTTACACAATTTTGAAAAATTTGGGGTGTTCACATATCATGCCTTATATTTTCCTGAAAATGGCATATCTTGATTGGTTATCTCACCAACTCGCAAGAGTTTTGACCCTGTTTTATGGGGATACAGGTGCTGACTACTAGGGTGCGGTCGCGACGACTGCGCGATAGAGTCTTGGGACCTACACTTTTGGACTTATGCGGTCTTGGTAATTGTTTGGAAAATCCCCCTTTTTGGTTTTTGAGAGATCCTTTTGTAACTGAATTGATGTATATCCTCGGTCTCATTTTGTAAATCAAGTGTGGAATGAAATGTTTCTTTTTGTTGTTCATCCTGTAACCCGCTCAAAATTTTCCAACTGATTTCCCTTATGTTTTTTTCGCTTGTATAATGTTTTCAAAAAAAAAAACTTCTAAAAATCTAAGGATTTTACAAGTTGGGATTTTTAGGGTGTTACAGATCTTGGTATCTGAGTGTATTCAAAGTGTGGTTCAAGACTCTGCGTGCATCATCCATCGCACTGTAAGTATGATTAATTTAGCAATTTCTGTTGTTTAGTGTTGATTACTGCTTTAATCAGTTCTGCATGCATAATTAGACATATGGTTTGTTAGATGCCATTGGATCTGAGACATGAAAGGATTCTTGATGCCCTACATGACTTGGTTCGAGGCGTAGAAGCCCTAGACCGAGTCGTTCAGCAGACAGTATAAAGTGCCAAAGTGATTGCACATCCAGCACCTTCGTGTGCAAGATGCGAGTTGTATCATGTGGGATAAATCTGTCCACGTAAACTGAGTGACTGCCCTTACTGTGGCCTTAGAGGGCATATTGAGATCAAGTGCCAACGTAAATTGGGCGACGAACTCGCGAAAGGAAATGCCGAAATGGTAGAAGATGTGGATTCAGAGACTAGTCCAGTACAGCCAAGAGGGAGATATGCGCATTTTGCCAGATTCTCCCCAGTACACTCCTGCTTCCTACTCTTTCTCTATTTCCCCTCAGTTCATGCTAGATCATCCTTTGTCTCCAGTGCAAAATGAAGCTTCTGATGTAGGCTCTGAGATAGCTCTGCGTACTTCACCGAATTTCCCTGAGTACACACCATCATCTCCTCCTCGTCTGAAGTGGAGACGGTGTTGGAATCAGAATGACTATCGAGACCTTTACACCAGTAGGGAGTGAAGATAGTCGCCTAGATATGAACATTTTGGCTAGAACACTGAGTCAGTGTTCATTTTTTTTTTCAAATGCGGTTGGATATGTTTTGTGTAACCCTGTCATAGTAAAAAGGGTATTTTGGCTTGATATGTAATGAAATCCATGAATATTTTGCTTTACGAATAGAAATTGTGTTTCAGACTTATTCTTTCGCTTATACAAGCTTTTTCTTGTTCAAGATGGTATGGTGAGGTCGATGTGATGAACTGATGGAGTCGCTCAACAACCTTGCAGAGGTTGTTGACCGTCAAGCAAAAACCATGCGTGCTATGGGTGACAACTTTCAGCAAGCCACCCAAGGATGAGAGACTCCTACTCCGACTCCAGCTATGGAGGTACCATACAAGCAATTCATGAGTATGAACCCTCCATCCTTCGATGAGAAGGCGACTCCCAAAACCGCAGAAGATTGGGTTCGAGAAATCGAACGAATATTTCAAGTTTTATGAGTTAGTGATGACCGAAAGGTGGACTTTGGGACGTATCGGCTCTGGAAGGATGCTGAAAGGTGGTGGGCGACTACCTTAGAAGTCAAATTTGCAAATAGAGCGGTCACGTGGGAGCAGTTCATGGAAGTCTTTTATGCCGCATACTTCCCAATGCACAAGCGAAGTCGAAAGATGCAAGAGTTCCTAGACCTTCAGCAATGGAGCTCTACACTAGCGGAGTATGTTACAAAGTTTCAAAGTCTAGAACGTTACTGTCCTAACGTTTACATTACCGAGAAAGATCGAGAGATGAAATTTGCTTGCGGATTGAAGCCTGTTCTTCGTACGAAGGTCTACACACTTGCTCTCATGACTCTAGATCAAGCTTTGGAGACGACTACTCTCTTGGAGCAAGATTGGTCTGAGTCATAGAAGACGCAACAATTCAGAGGAAATCAGCATTCAGGCCAAAAGAGTTGGCCTAAGAAGAGAAATTTCCAAAAGAACCCCGACGAGAAAAAGTTTTATCCACCAACAAAGAAGTATCGCCATCAGGGTAACAACAACAACCATCATCGTCAGAACCAACAACACTAGCAGCAGAAGCATATAGCGACAACACCAGGTTGCCCAAAGTGTCCCATTGACCATCTTGGTCGACCGTGTCCTCGCGACAGAGGATGTCTGTATTATGGCAAGATGGGCCACTATATCAAGGACTGCCGAAAGAAGCAGTCAGATGACATGAATAGAAACACCCCAGGAGAATCGTAACTGGCGTATCAACGACCACCTCAGCAGTAGCAATCTTATCAGCAGCAGGCGGGTAGTCAGCGACCAGTGGTGAGGTGAGCCTATGCGGCCACTGTGGAGCAAGTGACCAAGGGAGAATTGGTCCAAGGTACTATACCATATTACGACAATGAATCCATACATGATACTTCAAGTACAAGGTTTTGATGATGAGCAAGTGGAATCAACTGCGTTTCAGCTAAGGCTATGAAGAAATTGAAGAATTCGATGAAGAATCTTTGAAGACTAGTGTGCAAATGTTTAATTCATTAAAAGTCTTAGATTCTTGTAAGAGCCTTACTTAGAGTGCATATTTAGGTTGCATTTCACTTTAAAAGTCTTTAGAAAAACTTTTCTAAAAGAAACTCTTTTCTTAAATTTTCATGTTTATTAGTCGACCAATAGACTTATCAGTCGACTAATCCTTTCGCGCCATATTTTCTAAAAAGTCATTCTTGTCAAATTAGTCGACCGAAGTTTTTATCAGTCGACTGGACAAAATGTCTGTTTTCTGGAAAATTAGCAGCAGTCGACTAATGGTTTTATCAGTCGACTGAACAGAACATGGGTTTTCTGAAAATTTAGCAGCAGTTGACTAATGCTTTTTATCAGTCGACCGAACAGAATGTTTGTTTTTCAGAAGTTTTTAGCAGCAGTCGACTAAAAGGTTTTTCAGTCTACTGATGATATTATCAGTCGACTAACTTTTCTCAAGTCGACTAAGTTTCAAAAGTTCAGATTTTCAAACGGCTCGATTAACAGATCAGTCGACCGACGATAACTGTCAGTCTACTAATAACTAATTATTAGTCGACTAACTGATGTTTCAGTCGACTAATTTTGCCGTTTTCCTAAAACTTCAAAAAAGGCGTGTCTTTTCATTTTTCAAACATTTTGATCGTTCAAAATGGACAGTTTTGACACCCTTTCATACTCTCAACGTATGGAATCTTTTAACTATAAATATGAGTGCATTCTACACTCAAAATCATCAAATTCAATAGAATTGTATTGAATTACTTCTTGCTTTTCACTCTTATTCATTCAAGTATTTGTTTTCTCACTCACGTGATATTTTCACTTCAGTTTTTCACTCAAATCACTTTGAGAGATAGTGAATTCGTGAGTAGAGTGTTTCAACAACCTCAAAAGCCAATTGCATCTCATTTGCATTCAAAAGGAAGGCTCATAGGTTGTATTGTAAGTTGTTATTTCTTTTGTGTAAAAAGAAGGACTCCTTGGTGTAAAGGAGTTGTTTGCTTTCAGTAGGATTGTTACTGAAAGTGGGACCGGTTATGGTCTGTGTGATCTTGTAGTTTACAAGGTTGATAGTAGAAAATCTCAAGCGGGTTTTGCTTGGGGACTGGATGTAGGTCGGGTTTGACCGAACCAGGATAAAATCTTGTGTTCTTTGTGTGTTTGCTTTGAGATTTGCAAAATCATTCAATATTCTGCAAAAAATTTTAAAAGCACTATTCACCCCCCCTCTAGTGCTCGTTGCCTCGATCCTAGTGCACTTTCATTTGGTATCAGAGCACAAGTTTGCTATTACTTTGATTTGACCATCATCTAGCATGACAACTACAACATCTCAGCACAAAGAAGGAAGCTCCTCTGTTCGTCCTCCTCTCTTCGACGGAACAAACTATGGATACTGGAAAGTAAGAATGACAATATTCCTGCAATCCATGGATCTCGATATCTGGAGAGTTGTTTCAGAAAAGTACCAAACTCCATCAACTGATTTCAGCCGATGGACCGATGATGAAAAGAAGACTGCTTCACTTAATGCCAAGGCAATGAATGCCTTATATTGTGGCGTTGACAAGGTAGAGTTCAATCACATCTCTCAATGCTCTACAGCTAATGAAATCTGGCATACTCTTCTCGTAACACACGAAGGTACGTCAAAGGTAAAAGAATCTAAAATTGCTTCTTTAGTTCATAAATTTGAATTGTTCAAAATAAAGCAAAATGAATCTATATCGGACATGGTAACTAGAATGACCGATATAACTAACACTTTGAAATCTCTTGAAAAAGAATATTCACAAGTGGATTTAGTCAGAAAAATTCTAAGGTGTTTAACTCCTGAATGGGAGAGAAAAACCACTGCTATTGAAGAAACAAATGATCTCAATACTCTCACTCTTGAAGACTTAGTTGGTAACCTAATGGCATATGAGGTCCAACTTCAAGACAGACAAGAAGAAGAGCCTAAAAAGAAATCTCTTGCTTTTAAGGCTACTTCTGACTCAGAAGATTCTGAAGAAGATGAAGATGAAGATGAAGATGAAGATATTGCCCTCATCACAAGGCAATTCAGAAGATTCATCAAAAAGGGAAGATTTCAAAGAAAGGCAAAGAAAGCAGATTCTTCCATTCCCAATGAAGTAAAGTGCTTTAACTGCAAAAAGGCAGGACATATCAAGAAAGATTGTCCTCTTCTCAAATTCAAACCCAAGGACCAATTCAAGAAGAAAAAGGCATTTCAAGCCTGTTGGGATGATAGTGACTCCTCTTCCGATGATGAATCAAATGAAGAAGTCGCCAACATGTGTTTTGTAGCACAAGAAGATTCGGTAAGTCAATTTGACTATGATGAGTTATTTGAAGCATTTAATGATTTATATGCTAAATTTAAGAGTCTTAGTTCTAAAAATAAAGAGTTAAAAACTGAAAATTTAACTCTTGACTCTCAAAATAAAGTTACTTCAAGGAATAGAAGATCTCAAGAAGGAAAATTCTTGCCAAGCACTTGAGATAAAAGAAATTGGAGTTAGAACCAATCTCTTACAAAAGCAAATATTTAGTCTTAAAGAAAAGTCAAATGATCTTCTTTCTATAGTAACCAAATTCACAAATGGTCAAGAGAATTTAGAAAAACTTCTTGGTTCTCAAAGATGCTCGGTTAATAAAACCGGATTGGGATATAGCTTCTTTGATACTCAAAATAGACCAAACTATGTGGTGAAAAATCAAAGACATTATTCTCAACCTTTTGTTCATAAAACTAAACTTTCTAGTTCTAATAGAAATGCATCTAGAAATGATTATTCTAGAAATGTTTATTCTAAATTCTTTTATAGAAAGAATATTTATTATCAAAGGAAACCAAAATCCAAATGGATATGGGTTCCTAAGACTAACTCTCATGGACCCAAAAATAGAAAGGGGTCAAATGCTCCGTTTTCTGATTTTGTTGTAGGTACACAACATAAGGAGCAAATGGATATTGGACAACGGCTGTTCCAAACATATGACTGGAAGGCCGGAGTTATTTTCCACCCTCCAAAATAAGGATGGAGGAACCGTCACCTTTGGTGACAATAACAAGGGAAAAGTGATAGGTATTGGTAATATTGGTAATCCAAAATTTCCCTTGATAGAAAATGTTCTTTTAGTGGATGGTTTAATGCATAATTTAATATCTATTAGTCAATTATGTGATAAAGGTTTTCATGTTTCTTTTGAAAATGATTTATGCTTAATTTCTGATTTTTAATCTAAAAAAGATCATTTTTAAAGGTAAAAGAAGAAACAATGTGTATGAACTATATCTAGATGAATTACCCTCTTTTAATGAAAAATGTCTTATTGTTTCAAATGAAATTCAATGGTTATGGCACAAGAGACTTGGACATGTTAACTTTAAAATTATTTCAAAATTATCCAAGAATGATCTTGTAAGAGGCCTACCTAGAATACCATATAAAAAGGATCACTTATGTGATGCTTGTCAAAGGGGTAAACAAATCAAGAGTTCTTTTAAAGGTAAAGATATAGTTTCAACAAAATGTCCTCTTGAACTTTTACATTTAGATCTATTTGGACCATCTAGAATTCAAAGTTTGAATGGTAGCAAGTATGCTTTTGTTATAGTAGATGATTATTCTCGGTTTACATGGGTGATTTTTCTAAAAAGCAAAAATGATGCTTTTTCAGAATTTTCTAAACTTTGTAGAAGAATTACAAATGAAAAATCTACATCTATTATTAAAATTCGTAGTGATCATGGTGGTGAATTTGAAAATGAATCTTTTCTAAAGTTTTGTGATTTACATGGTATATCTCACAACTTTGCTTTTCCTAGAGCGGCTCCACAAAATGGAGTTGTTGAAAGAAAGAATAGAACTTTGCAAGAATGTGCTAGAACCATGCTTCAAGATAAAAATTTACCAAAATATTTTTGGGCTGAAGCAATTAATACAGCATGTTATGTCTTAAATCGTGTTCTTATTCGACCAATTTTACATAAAACATGTTTTGAATTGTATTATGATCGTATACCAAAGATCTCATATTTCAAAATTTTTGGTAGTAAATGTTTCTTGTTAAATACCAAAGATAATCTTGATAAGTTTGATTCAAAATCAGATGAATCAATATTTCTTGGATATTCTTTTAGAAGTAAAGCATATCGTATTTTCAATAAAAGAACATCTTGTATTGAAGAATCTCTACATGTTGCATTTGATGAGAATTGTGAGCAGGTTATTCCTCTAAGCGAAGAAGAAGAAGCAACACTTCAAGAAGAACCCTTGATAGAGAGTACTTCTCAAGAAAATATTCCTCTTCAACCGGTTTGGAAAGAAGTTCCTAATCATCCACATGAACAAGTTATTGGTGAAATAAAGAGTGGTGTCTAAACTAGAAGGCAGTTAGAAAAATATATTGCAAATGTTGCTTTCATATCTAAATTAGAACCAAAGAATATCAATGAGGCATGTGATGATGAATTTTGGCTTTTAGCCATGTCTGAAGAACTTAACCAATTTACTAGGAATGATGTTTGGGATCTAGTTGATAGACCAAAGGATCATCCAGTAATTGGAACAAGATGGGTCTTCCGAAATAAGCTGGATGAAAATGGTGAAGTCATTCGTAACAAAGCAAGGCTAGTGGCACAAGGCTATAATCAAGAAGAAGGCATAGATTTTGATGAAACCTATGCACCAGTGGCTCGATTAGAGTCAATTCGTATGATGCTTGCTTTTGCTAGTTACATGAACTTCAAGTTATATCAAATTGATGTTAAAAGTGCATTCTTAAATGGACACATCAATGAAGAAGTTTATGTAGAGCAACCTCCAGGCTTTGAAAATGAGAAATATCCAGAAAAGGTCTACAAATTGAAAAGAGCTCTGTATGGACTCAAACAAGCACCAAGAGCGTGGTATGAAAGACTACGAAATTTTCTAGAACAATCTGGTTTTTCCATTGGTCGGGTAGACTCCACTTTATTTATTAAACATTTTAATTCAGATATTCTTATTGTGCAAATTTATGTTGATGACATAATATTTGGTTCTACTAATGATTCTCTTTGTAAAAAATTTGCTAAGGCTATGCAGGAAGAGTTTGAAATGAGCTTGATGGGCGAATTAAACTACTTCCTTGGACTTCAAATAAAGCAAACTGAAGAAGGAATCTTCATCAATCAGGGTAAGTATACAAAAGAACTTCTCAAGAGATTTGGGATTGACTCATCGAAATCAAGAAGGAATCCTATGAGTACAACTACTTCTCTTGATAAAGATGAAAATGGTAAAAGTGTAGATACTAAGCTCTACAGAGGTATGATCGGATCTCTATTATACTTAACTGCTAGTCGACCTGATATTATGTTTAGTGTTTGTATGTGTGCAAGATTTCAAGCTAATCCCAAGGAATCTCATTTAACTGCAGTAAAACAAATTCTTCGTTATTTGAAAGATACTTCAGATTTCGGTTAGTTTTACCCAAAATCATCTTCCTTTGATTTAGTTTCATATAGTGATGCAGATTTTGCAGGAAGTAAATCTGATCGCAAGAGTACTAGTGGAACTTGTCATTTCTTGGGAAATTCCTTAGTCTCTTGGTTTAGTAAAAAGCAAAATTCAGTATCACTCTCAACAACTGAAGCTGAATATATAGCGGCTAGTTTAGCATGTTCACAAGTACTTTGGATGAAACAGACCTTAAAAGATTTTGGTTTGAATTACTCCACAACAACTATTTATTGTGATAACACTAGTGCTATAAATCTTTCGAAAAATCCTATTCAGCACTCAAGAACTAAGCATATTGAAGTTAGACACCATTTTTTAAGAGATCATGTGTTAAAAGGAGATATTTCGTTAAATTTTATTTCCACTAAAGAACAACATGCCGATATCTTCACTAAACCTCTTAAAAATGAAGATTTTATGAGAATTAGGAGAGAAGTAGGTATTTGCTCGTTTTTGGATTTATAAAAATGCAGATTTTTTAACAAAATCTCAAAATCGCACTATATTAGTCGACCGATAAAATTTTAGTCGACTGGTGTTTTATATTTTGGAATGTATTGCACCATATTAGCCGACCGATATATTTCTAGTCGACTGATGATATTTTTAGAATAAGTCGCACTTTTTAGTCGACCGATAAAGTTTTAGTCGACTAAATTTTTTTTTTTTTTAAATTTAAGTGAAGGGACCCGACACCCCTTGGATTTGTTTTAAAACCCGTTTTTTTTTTTAAAAAAAAGAGGCATCGTTTCACTTCGTACCTTTTTGTTTTTTCTTAAAAACGAAACCCTTAAACCCCTCTTTCTCTCTTGCCTCTCTCTCTTCCGAAAAACCCTCGGAGTGTCGTTCGACTCCATCATCGCCGGGATTTTCTTACCGTAACAGGGAGACGCCGGAATCTTCTGGCCGTGATCTTGAAACGCCGGACTCCTCTTGCAGTGACTGACGCATCTTCAAAACACGCTGGAACTCTCTTGCCGTGTTTTAAAATAGAGATACGAGTTAAAAGTCTATTTTGCTTATGCTATTTTTGCCCTTACTCTTTTTTATTCTGACAAAGGAGGAGAAAAAGATAAAGATAGCATTACATTGAAATTGCAGGAGATCTTGAGAAAAAGATGATAGCAATTACATTACAGGAGATCTTGCATGAGAAATGCAAAATTAAGAGAAAAAGAAAGCTTTGAATGAATGTATTTCTAAATGCATGAAGAAATGATGAATGGAAATGCAAACCAATCAATATGTGATATATGTGCTTTAAATGTGCTAACTTTTAATGTTTTGCAGCATATTGATAGGGGGAGTAAAATCTCCATCTATGCATCTAAATGCATCTTTGATTAAGTTTGTCATCATCAAAAAGGGGGAGATTGTTACGACAATGAAGCCATACATGATACTTCAAGTACAAGGTTTTGATGATGAGCAAGTGGAATCAACTGCATTTCAGCTAAGGCTATGAAGAAATTGAAGAATTCGATGAAGAATCTTTGAAGACTAGTGTGCAAATGTTTAATTCATTAAAAGTCTTAGATTCTTGTAAGAGCCTTACTTAGAGTGCATATTTAGGTTGCATTTCACCTTAAAAGTCTTTAGAAAAACTTTTCTAAAAGAAACTCTTTTGAAAATCTTTTTAGAAAACTCTTTTCTTAAATTTTCATGTTTATTAGTCAACCAATAGACTTATCAGTCGACTAATCCTTTCGCGCCATATTTTCTAAAAAGTCATTCTTGTCAAATTAGTCGACCGAAGTTTTTATCAGTCGACTGGACAGAATGTCTGTTTTCTGGAAAATTAGCAGCAGTCGACTAATGGTTTTATCAGTCGACTGAACAGAACATGGGTTTTCTGAAAATTTAGCAGCAGTCGACTAATGCTTTTTATCAGTCGACCGAACAGAATGTTTGTTTTTCAGAAGTTTTTAGCAGCAGTCGACTAAAAGGTTTTTTCAGTCTACTGATGATATTATCAGTCGACTAACTTTTCTCAAGTCGACTAAGTTTCAAAAGTTCAGATTTTCAAACGGCTCGATTAACAGATCAGTCGACCGACGATAACTGTCAGTCTACTAATAACTAACTATTAGTCGACTAACTGATGTTTCAGTCGACTAATTTTGCCGTTTTCCTTAAACTTCAAAAAAGGCGTGTCTTTTCATTTTTCAAACGTTTTGATCGTTCAAAATGGACAGTTTTGACACCCTTTCATACTCTCAACGTATGGAATCTTTTAACTATAAATATGAGTGCATTCTACACTCAAAATCATCAAATTCAATAGAATTATATTGAATTACTTCTTGCTTTTCACTCATATTCATTCAAGTATTTGTTTTCTCACTCACGTGATATTTTCATTTCAGTTTTTCACTCAAATCACTTTGAGAGATAGTGAATTCGTGAGTAGAGTGTTTCAACAACCTCAAAAGCCAATTGCATCTCATTTGCATTCAAAAGGAAGGCTCATAGGTTGTATTGTAAGTTGTTATTTCTTTTGTGTAAAAAGAAGGACTCCTTGGTGTAAAGGAGTTGTTTGCTTTCAGTAGGATTGTTACTGAAAGTGGAACCGGTTATGGTCTGTGTGATCTTGTAGTTTACAAGGTTGATAGTAGAAAATCTCAAGCGGGTTTTGCTTGGGGACTGGATGTAGGTCGGGTTTGACCGAACCAGGATAAAATCTTGTGTTCTTTGTGTGTTTGCTTTGAGATTTGCAAAATCATTCAATATTCAGCAGAAATTTTTAAAAGCACTATTCACCCCCCCTCTAGTGCTTGTTGCCTCGATCCTAGTGCACTTTCATACCAGTCGCTGGACAAGCAACTTTTACCTTGTTTAATTGTGGTGCTTCCCATTCATTTATTTTTATTAGATTTGTTAGAACTTTGCCTATGATTGTTGAATCGTTAAATTACCCATTGGAGGACCGTACTCCGACTGGTGATCAGTCCTTATGTGTTTCGTATATTCTGAGCATCGAGGTGTCAGTGGTAGGGAAGAACTTGCCAACTGACGTAATCCTGCTAGACATGACTGAGTTTGATGTCATTCTAGGCATGAATTGGTTGTTTAAGTATCACGCTCAAGTTTTGTGCAGAGAAGGCAAAGTGGTTTTATATCAGTCTGATCATCCAGTTTTGGAAATTAGGCTCTCTCGACCTATTCGAGACAATCACTTGATTTCATCTTTCAAGGCTTAGAAGTACTTGCGAAATGGGGGTACTACATTCTTGGTCAGTATCACCCCAGTTGAATCAGAGATAGTCCCTATCGAGAACTTAGATGTAGTGTGGGAGTTTCCTAATGCGTTTCTTGAGGAATTGCTCAAAATACCTCCAAAGCGCGAGAACGAGTTTTGTATCGAGTTATTGCCTGAAACTACTCTGATTTTGAAGGCACCGTACCGTATGACCCAAGCAAAACTTGAAGAACTGAAGCGTCAGTTGGAAGAGTTGATGGAACAAGGATTCATCAGACCTAGTGCATCTCCATGGGGTGCACCTGTGTTGTTCATGAAGAAGAAAGATGGATCCATGAGGTTGTGCATTGACTACATAATGCTCAACCAAGCGACGATTAAGAACAAATATCTGTTACCAAGAATTTAGGACCTCTTTGATCAATTGCAGTGAGCGAAGATATTCTCAAAGATCAACCTTAGATCGGGCTGTCATCAACTTTGAATCAAGGAGGAAGATGTCTCGAAGACAGCATTTCAAACTAGATACATGTTGTATGAGTTCGTAGTGATGACATTTGGGCTCACGAATGCACTAGCAGATGGATTTGATGAATCGGATCTTCTATCCGTTTATGGACACCTTTGTGATCGTGTTGATCGACAATATCTTAATCTACTCAGAGAGTCCTGAGCAGCATCGACAATATTTGCGTATCATTTTAGGAGTACTTCGAGAGCACAGATTGTTCGCCAAGTTCTCCAAATGCGAGTTTTGGCTCAGACGAGTCATGTTTTTGGGTCACGTGATATCCAGCGATGGAGTGTCAGTTGATCCAGCGAAAGTTGAAGTCGTGATAGATTGGAAGCAGCCTCAGACTATTACCGATATTTGAAGTTTTCTTGGATTAGATGGGTATTACCGGCATTTCATTCAGGATTTTTCCAGAATTGCACTACCGTTGATGAAGCTTTTGTGTAAAGGAGTTAAGTTTGAGTGGACTGACTCATGCAAAGAGAGTTTTCAAATCCTGAAGACGAAGGTAACGACCTCTCCGGTGTTAGCTTTACCTTCTAGCATAGGTGGTTTTGTGGTGTACACAGACGTCTCAAGAACAAGATTGGGATGCGTGCTAATGCAGCACCGTTGAGTTATCGCGTATGCCTCAAGGCAGTTGAAGGTTCATGAGAGGAATTATCCAACTCACGACCTAGAGTTAGCAGCAGTGGTGTTTGCCTTGAAGTCTTGGCGGCATTATTTGTACAGAGATATGTTTGAGGTCTTTTCTGACCATAAGAGTCTTAAGTATTTGTTTTCTCAAAAGGAATTGAACATGAGACAACATCGATGACTCGAGTTTATCAAAGATTATGAGTTCACGTTGTCTTACTGTGAACACTCCAAATTTTTTAAAATTTTAAAATTTCTCTTTTTGCTCTGGGCCCCCACCTTCTGAGCAATTGGGCCAATTTCTGGTTAATTCTCGGATTCACTTCCTTATTAAAGATCCGAAATCCAATGTTCTGACCTAATCTCTGATCCAGATCAGATATCCAAATCCAATTCTGAACCCGATTCTCCTGTTTTTAATTCAAAATCAAAAAATCCAAAAATTAATTCTCTGAATTGGTTCAGATATTTTATCCAGATCCAATCTCCATTTGAATCCATTCAACTCATGTTTTCTATATTCGATATTTCGCTCAAAACATTGAATCCAGATCCATTTTGAAACTCAATTTTTAAAATTCAACCTTGTTATATCACAAAACCTCATTTCGAAAAATCTTTAAATTTCAAAGCAAAATATTTTACAAAACTTCTTAAAAAAAAAACTTCATCTGGATCCCCTCCCCCGTATTTTTAGGTTTTTCTTTCAAAAACATAAAAGAAATTTTTTTTCCAGAAAATAGCTTTACCCGCTTCTTGAAAAATCTTGTAATCAAACCCTCTTTTTGAAAATTTTTAAAATTACAAGGGACCATCTTTGAAAGAAGCATAATGACCATCTCCTTTATAACCTCCAGCGAAGGAGAGGGAGAGGCCATCGACTCTTTTAGAGGATTACCTAGAAAAGGGAGGAGAGAACGAGTTCCTCTATCTCCCTTTCCAATTTTTCCTCTTTTCTTCCTTCTTCTCCCTTTCCCCCTCTCCTTTATTCTTCTCTTCCCCCTTTTCTTCTGGTTTTCTTTTCTCAGTGGGTAAAGGGGGCTCGATCAATTCAGCAGTAGCACACAAAAGTCACCTCTTCTCCCTCAACCTCTGCCAAGTCACGGTAAGAACCATCTCCTTTCCCTCTTTGTTCTTCCATGAATCCACTTCTTTCATCTTCTTTCTCTTTCTTTTAATTTTTCATAGTATCATTTTTTTTTCTTTTCTATCGAAGCACGATATGCAACATCTATCTCATCATCAATTTGCATTTTGCAATAGGATCTTGATCTTTCTTTGCTACATCTCTTTAGTTCATATATTGTGATTCTCTGCATCTGATAGCATTCATTGTTATTCACTCATTTTGTATATCACATTTCAACCTCTGCAAACTCTATTCATTACATATTAGTGCTTCTTTCTTATACTTATCGTAGTTTTGTTCTTTATTTACCTGCATATTTCAGTTGATGAATTCGTTGTGTATTGCATCTGCATTATATGGGTGTATCATACATCGTTCTTTTATGATCATCATCGGATTCCCCAACACTTGTGTTGGGGCATCATCATCTACATGGTTGTGCATTTCAAACAACATCATTCTCATCCTGCATCCACAAACACCGGTATTTTAGTCCACCTGCATCCTTAGTTCTCTCAATTCGCCCTGCATCATCATTTAAAGATTTATGTTCATGACCTAAACACCAGATCCATTGGCATCATCACCTCTTCCTTTGTTTCATTTAGTTTATGTTACGCTGCATAACTGCATTTGTTCATCATGCCTCCTGCATCCATCACATTCCTTCATCATCTGAGTAGTGTCCAGTATCCAGCATGGTAGCTTCATTTGCATCATAACATTCAGATTTGCAGTGAATATCCAATGTGTTTCTTTATCACTATTGTCCTTGTCCTGATGTCTTGCTGTATTGCATTTTTTGGGTCACATTAATTTCTGTATCAATTGTATTTTGGGTTTAATTTACATCTTCTATATTGATCACCATTTTCATTTTTTGCTGCACGTCAGCTTCTGTATCTGTCGCACCATCCCTTCATTTTTGTTTGCCACCGATTGTGGGTTTTCATTGCACTTTATCTCATCAGCAGCCTCTGCATGGATTACATTCTCCTCTTCTCTGCATTAAATAACATCCACATTTAGCATCCTAGCATAGCTACAATTCCTCTTTGTTGCATTTCATCAGATGCGTTACATCATCTCTTGCACAACAACTTCTGATTTGCCATTCAATACAACATTAGTCCACCTGCATCGTCATTCCCTCTGCTGAGATTTACTCACCCTGCACCTGAGTTATCTCATCTGTTAACGTAGTTCACCGCCTGTTCATTTCATCACACCTAAACTAAAGAGTTATTCTATCATTCAAGCCCAACCTATACCATCTATGATACTAAAGCAGGAGGTTACAACTTTTCTTTTCTTTTTAATATAAGAAAACTCAAGATTGGGAATGCGTGAAATAAGAAAAAAAAAATGTTCAGAAACTCCCACTTCTGCAATTAGGTGTATTTGTATATTTTCCAATCATCAACCATTAGAAAACAACCGCTCTTAAACCGGGTCATGTTCAAAGTATTATTGTATTCTTATGTAGAGCTTGTATGCATCATAAAGATAGACCTCAAGCTTCCTAGAGTGGCTAATTTCCTTCAAAACTTTGCTCCTACTATATGAGATAAACTGAGACATTCTGCAATATAACGAGAGGTATGAGATTCCAATCATGTTACATTACATCATGACAGTAATAGACCATAGACAGGCCATATTGACAAGCACTTATAGCCATGCTTAACTGTTAACACTTTGAATTTTGAGACCCTGAGATAGCTGGAACCAGGAGGCTCAGATATGGGTCTGTGATTGCTCATTACTGGACCCATTGCTTGATTCCACAGCATGACATTGCATCCCCTATACATTTCCACTGTGCACCTTCCCACATTCTGCATATATGGCTTACCTCACCTCCACTGTGGGATTCACCTAAAGGGTCTGACGGAACCGCTGTGTTGCCAATGGATGACCCACATTGTTCTTACAAAATTAGCGCTTTTGTATCTTCCCAGTCTCTGCAAATTGATTTTTACATGGCTCACAGGTGATTGGTTTTTGTATAGTTGTTTTGTTCTTGGCTATGATTCGACAAGCACATGTATGGGAAATTGATTTTCCCACTGCCATCACTTCTATCAGCTGTCAAATCCAATATGAGAGTGCCAAGGATGTTCACTTTCTTGGTTGTTGTGCCAATTTTGGTTTTGCATTGCTTTCAACATTTGCATCTCAGACTTCTCCTCCATCTACCAGCTTTGTCATTATTTATGTAATTTGTTACCTCCTTGCAAGTGGGTCAATAGACATTTTGTTATTGATCTCTAAGTTAGTATTTTATGCCATTGCCATCATACACGTTTTTGTGCATCAAAGGCGGCAGTCCTGGGAAGGAAATGCTAGCTTTATGTTTCGATTGAAGTTCATGAAACTGCTCTCTTTCATTTCTTCAATCAAGGCCTCTGCAAACTGCATTGCTTTCCACCTGTGGCACTTGCTCGAGATTCTACACCTGGTTTGCATGTTATTCCAAATTTATATCTTAACAGAATAGTTGTAGATTCATCGCCTGCATATTACCCATCACTTTTAGTCTCTCATCCACAGGTAAGCACAAGCGTCCGCATCTATTCCATTACCATTTATTGCTTGTATTACCCTGTGTCGCATTCATATGCATTCCCTAATCTGCTGTAGCTTTTTAAGCATTCACATGCATTTCCTAATCTACTGTAGCTTCTTAAGCATTGCATATGCATCTCTATTGTGCATGTGCATATGCAATCCCAATTTAGCAAGCCATATGAATTTTTCCTTTTTGCACATATGTATGCATTCTTCACTAGCATAGGCATTGCCCTAAGGCAAATGCATGTGCATTATTCGCTAGCATAGGCATTGCACTTAGGCAAAATGTGTATGCATTTTCTCATTAGGTATAAACATTGCACTTAGGCAAATGCATATGCATTTCTCATTAGGCATAGGCATTGCTCTTAGGCAAATGCATGTGCATTCTTGACTAGCATAGGCATTGCACTTAGGCAAATGCATATGAATTTTCTCATTAGGCAAAAGCATTGCCCTTAGGCAAATGCATAGGCATTTTTCCATTAGCATTGCATATGCATTCTCATATGCATTTTCTCCTTAGCATAAGCATTACACTTAGGCAAATGCATATACATTTCTTCATTTAGCGTAGGCATTGCATCTTCATATATGCATATGCATTTTCATTAAAGCATATGCATAATCACATGCATGTTAGTTTTAACATAGCATTTTCAATTTCTTTCTATATTTTGCATTTTGTTGCCTTGGGCTAATTCATATTTGTAGGCAAAGCACTAAAGACCTTGATTTCTTTTTCTAGATTAGGGAATTTTAATATTAAATTTTAATTTAAGATTGTAACAATTTCATATTAATGAGAATTTCTATTTTTCTGTTTAGAATAGAATGTATGAGCATGTAGTTCTCGTAATTTTATTTTATTTTATTCTTTAAAAATCACTATGGGGAAAACATAAATGGCACATGCACCATTCAAATAAGAGGTAAATAACCCTAAGTAAATGATTCGCATTTATGGCCATAGCCAAAATGTGAACAATACTTAGGATTTTTATCTTTTATGGAATAAAATTTGACCTACACTTTAGATCCTTTCTAAAAATATCATATTTTCAAAAATGCATTTTCTTCTTTTATCAGAATTAAAAGTAAAGATTAAATCAAGATATATTTGTGACCATAGTCATGAATATATGAAAATTTAATCTTGCTTTAATTCTATAAAAGCACAAAAATTTATTTTATTTTTTTTTGAAATTTAAATGAAGATTAAATTAAAAGATATTTTTAACCATAGTCATGAATATATTAAAATTTAATCTCATTTCAATTCTATTAAAGAATAAAATTTGCTTTTAAAATTCCAATTTCAAACAAATTTTTTCAATGCATTCATCATTTTTGCATCATTATTTGCCATCTTTTCAAATTAACTCAAGTCATTTTCAAACATTTCAAGTGATTTTTGAAATAAATTTTCAAAAACACACATTTTATGGCTAAAATTCAAAATCATTTTTCAACTTCCATTTACAAATGCAGATTTATCTTTTATTTTTCAATTCCATTCAGTTTTAATTCTTATTTCAAATTCCAACTTTCAATTAATATTTTTGAACTTAACATTTTGAATTTTATATTTTAACTTTGAATTTATTTTAAAACTCAAATGTTAATTTCAAAATTCTTTATTCCTTTTCAAAATTCCAGATTCAAATTCTATTCTTACTGCAAATTCAATTTCAAAATTCTGAATTTTATTCCAATTCTCCATTTAATTCTAAAATCAAATATTTGAAATTCATTTTAAAAATCCATCCCGAATTCTAATTCCAATTTTCAAAATTGATTTCAAGTTCCATCTTAATTTCAAACTTTCAAAATTTAAACCCTTTTTTTCAAATTTCATTTTCAAAGTTCAGATTTAAATCTCAACTAAATTCTCATTTCGACTTTTAAAATTCAATTACAAGTTCACTCTCTTCAAAACTCAATCTTTCAGAATTCCAAAATTTCAATTCTAAATTCAAATTCAAATTTCAATTCTGATTTCAAGGTCTCAAAATCGATTTTCAAGTCCAAAATCTCAATTCAAAATCAGTTCAACTCCAGTTTTCAATCAATTTCATATTTCAAAGCCCTCAAATTTGAATCCAATTTCCAAATCCTCAATTGCAAGCTTTCAAATCCAAGTCTATTTCAAATTTCAACCTTTTAAAAATCATTTTCTGAACTTTAAAGACATTTCTAAAAATATATTTTCAAATCCATTTTCAAAATCACTTGCAAAAATTCAAATTTGTGAAACATTTCCAAGAAAAGCATACACATTCCTCAAATTCAAAAATCATAAGCACAAGCCTGATTCCATGTGTATTTAGGATTTTTAGAATAATCTCTCAGTCAAATTCAGGCAAAGCAAAAGGCATTGAGTCGATCCTTGGTTCAATAATCCCTGGTAAACGCGCCAGGAACGGTTGAACCTCGTATCGATGAGCGAATCCCATCTCTCCATTTTTCCCACAAAATTCTCAAAACAAAGGCGAGTAATTTCAAAATATTTTTTTCAAAAGGTCAAGTGAGACCTTGCAAAGAGTTTCTCTTCTTCTTCTTTTTCCCCTCAAAAAGGAAAAGAGAAAAATTTCGCAACGATCATAGGTTTGGCGACCGAGATGGGACTCATCTTTTATTTGATTGAATTAAATACCTTTGCCTTATCTAAATTTGACTAAGTTACTATTCTTCAAATGTCAGCTTCACTTTCATGCAACCTTAGAGACCAAAAATCATACCCAACTGACATTAATGCATATAGGATTAAGTATGGTTTGGTAGGACCATATTAAGGAAATTTATTCATGCTCACTTAGACTTAGGTCTGAAATACAACTCTCCTTAATCTAGGGATTGAATGAAAACAATGTATGCAAGTTTGTGCTTCTTTATGATTTTCAAAATCCTATTTCTTTAGGACTTTGCAATAGTGACATTTGATTTCTTGCATGCTTGAATCATATTTTCAAAACATCCTCACCTATATTGTTCTGGTCTTCACGTTGCGGGGTTGTCTCACTGAACCATAGTTCGAGAAAGAGCCTCAAAACTAGACCATTTATTTGTGTTAACACCCCCTTGCCACGTACTAAGGGCCATAGTCTAAAGTATATTGGCAGACACTCAAGGATGTTGAGAAAACCATTACCTTAGAACCGAAGAAAATTTCTATGCCATGTACTTCGAGCTTCGGCTTGAGTATATCGACATATCTTGATTGAATTCAGGTGATCTAAGATCTTAGAGTTAGGATTAAGGTCCTACAAGTTTTTTTTCAAATCTTGCATATTATAATCAACTTTTAGGGAGTGTTGATTGCGCATCCTTGCTTGTATAATTTTGATGTGATCTTTGCTTTTGTAAATCCTCATTTTTATAAAACCTAGATATTTTAAAATTTTCCTTCTATTTCTCAAAATCCAGGTGTACATTTTCCTCTTTCATTATTTCTTCAGAACAATTTTCTTAAACCCTGGATATTTATTTCAAAATCCAAGTGTATATCTTTCTTTTCTTATCTTTTCAGAACTATTTTTTAAAAACCTTGGATATTTCTTTCAAAATTTTCCTCTATTTTTCAAAGTCCAGGCGTATATTTTCTTTTTTCCCTATTTCTTCATAACTATTTTCTCAAAACCCTAGAAATTCTTTTTAAAACTCTCCTTAGATTTTCAAAACTCCAGGTGATTTTTCTTCCTTCCTTTCTTCTGGATCTCGAATCCCCAATATTATTTTGATCTTACCTGCTATTTTGTGTATTTCTCTTTCTTTTTCTCCTGGTTTTTTTATTCCTATATTTCAATCCTGTCATCTATTTTCAAAACTCTTCACCTTATTTTTCGTAAAACCCCTGACCATTTCAGCAGGAACTTGTCAACCCAAAATCTTTGGTTTTTTTTCATCATGGTTGGCGACCCCGCCTGGGTAACAAGGCGTATATTCAGTTGTTTACTTTCTTTATGGGAGTGATAAATGCAATTGTCATGACTTCCATGATGACCCAATCCCTGGTAATGGGATATCTTTTCCAAATTGTCAACCTGATTCTCAAATATCTCTTTTTCATCATCTCTCTTTTAGAAAATTCTTTCAAATCTAAACCACTCCCTTTATTCTATAGAGGAAACATTGACATTGTGATCTGGAAAGAAGACAGTACTACAGTACAGAAGAAATGGACTCTCCAAGATCGGCCAGAGGTCAAGATCAGACAGGCGGCAATGACATCGATCCCGCCATGTATAATTTATTTCAAAAGATGATGATCAAGATGCAATCAGATCTAGCCAAGGTAGGTTCAGGAAAGAAACCATCTGAGAAGAAATCCAAGAGAAATCTCATGAAAAAACCTGTCAAAGTTACCAAGAAAAGGGTTCAGCTTGACAACAGTTCAGAAGGGACAGATTCAGCAGAAGAAAACTCAGAGGAAGAGCAGCCTACATTTTTCCAAAACCCCTTGTATCAGCCCAAGAAAATCATTGAGGAGCCTGAGCCAGTGAACAAGCCTAAATTTCAGATCCCGATAGAAGATCTGATCCAACTGTAATTAAAAAAGATGACCCGCATGGTCAAAGATAAGCAGGCTCGGAACAACAGAAAGAATCTATACCAGCGAGGATTTCTATGACGGCCTAGAAGGGGATGACAACCTGAAGGACCTTCCTCGTAAATTCATTAAATTTGACGAAACTGGTAATCCAGAAGCACATTTGGCCATGTTCTTCACAGAGTGCAGTCGATTCAAAAGGGACAACAAGGCTTTATTCATATGCTTTTCGTGCAGTTTGGAGAGAATAGCAACAAAGTGGTATGCGGAGCATATCAATCCTATAGAGCTACGTGAATTTGACAAGGTTGTCAACTTGTTCATCGAGCGATTTTTTTTTAATGCTGAGGCTTTGCCAACCCTCAACCATCTTTGCAATCTGAAACAGAATGACAATGAAAAGGCTAGAGACTTCATTCATAGGTGGAGATCCACTTGCAATCGAATGAGGGATCCGATATCAGAAGGGCATGCATTGTCAGTGACCCTGAATAATTTCTCCCAACCTCTGAGGGCCCTGATCTCTACTTTCCCAGCATGATGCTTCATTGAATTGATAGAATGAGCCGAATGGCTCGAAATGGGGATGGAGAATGGAGTATATGAGAGCCTCACACTCTCAAAGAGCAGCCTAGACACAAAGAAAAAGTCAGATTTCACCTTCTCTACAAATACCACCGGCAACAACAATGACAAAAGCAAAAGCGGTGGCAGAAAAAATCACACTGGCAGCTTAAGAAACCCAAATCCCAGCAGAGATGGCCACACGGGTCAAAAGGACAAAATAGGCAAGTAGAATGACAATTCTCTCTCCAACATCCAATTAGAATTAAAACCACATGGAAGACCAAAGCATGACGGTTGGGGATACGATCGTGAATTTACCTCCTTAGAATAGCTGCTCGAGCAAGTTCTTTAATATATGATAGCTAAGTTACATCGAACAACGGGTCATGACACTGAACACTGCTTTGTCCTCAAAAATATTATTCAAGACGACATTGACAAAAACCTCCTCGTAGAAGAAGAAGAGGATAAACCAGCTGACTCATCAACACCTTAAGCGCAACAATGCCAATGTTTTCTCGCCTTCTTCTTTTTGTCTTCTTTCCTTGAAAGGACATCATAGTCCTAGTTTCTTCTGCTTAGTTGGTCATCCTTTTGTAAATATTTTAAAACATCAATGAAATATCAATTTTTCTTTGCTATACTAGGGCATCTTCTATTATGAAATTCTGATTCATTTCAAATCTCCTATATGCAGATAGGACCAAAATCTTTCATCATCAATTTTTTTCCATTTAGGATAAGGGATAATCTTGACATCATTCACGACAGCGATAAAATTGCCAATAGGGGTTTGTCCAAAATCGTGAAATTTTGAAATTTTTTACAAAATCTTCATCATGATCATTGAGAGCTTTCCAAAGCAACGGTCTTTTTCAAAATCATGAGTTTAGTATTTTTGTCAAAGATTATTTCTACCAATCTTTTTCGAGACCAATCCCCGGGTTGAGTCTTTCTTCAAAACTGGTTTTGAACCGATCATTTTTAAATCAACCCTCGTGTTAATCTTCTTTTCTTCAAAATTGGTTTTGAACCAGTCATTTTCAAATCAACCCTCGTGTTGATCTTTTTTCTTCAAAACTGGTTTCGAACCGGTCATTTTCAAATCAACCTCCATGTTGATCTTCTTTCTTCAAAACTGGTTTTGAATCGATCATTCTTCAAAATCAACCCTCGTGTTGATAATTTTCAAAATCAACCCTGGTGTTGATAATTTTTAAAATCAACGCTCATGTTGATAATTTTTAAAATCAACCCTCGTGTTGATCATTTTTCAAAATCAACCCTCATGTTGATCATTTTTCAAAAATCAACCCTCGTGTTGATCATTTTTCAAAAATCAACCACGTGTTGATCATTTTTCGAAATCAACCCTCGTGTTGATCTTTCTTCAAAATCAACCCTCGTGTTGATCATATTTTTAAAAAAATCAACCCTCGTGTTGATTATTTTTAAAATCAACCCTCATGTTGATCATTTTCAAAACAACTCTTGTATTGATCATCCTCTCAAAATTAGTCCCTGAGTTGATCCTTTTTGTCAAAAGAATTATATTTTACTGGTTTCTTCCAAATTTAACCTTTGGGTTGATCTTCTTCTCAACAATGAAATTTTACTAGTTTTCTGAACATCCTACTTCAAAAGTTTTAATGTGTAGGCAGGATCAAGCAAAATCTTTTCATCAATAATTCTTCATCAATTTCCAATAAGTCTCATCAATTTTCTTTCCTTCCCTTTCAGTTTAAAGGATAAACCTGAACATCGTTCTTTGAGGTATTTCCTCCCCTTTCAGGTTAAGGGCTAAACCTGAACCTCATTCTTCGAGGTATTTCCTTCCCTTTCAGGTTAAGGGATAAACCTGAACCTCGTTCTTCGAGGTATTTCCTCCCCTTTCAAGTTAAGGGATAAACCTGAACCTCATACTTTGAGGTATTTTCTTCCCTTTCAGGTTAAGGGATAAACTTGAACCTCGTTCTTCGAGATATTTCCTCCCCTTTCAGGTTGAGGGATAAACCTGGGCCTCATTCTAACGAGGTATTTCTTTCTTCCCCATTCAGGGTAAGGGGCAATCCTGAAACATTATTTTCACCCATAACATCCTGTGGACATGTAGGATTGAGAGGGTTTTCTACCATCGATTTTTGTCATCTCTTAAACAGTTTCTTTCTACCCATTCAGGATAAGGGGATAACCTTGAAAGTGGACCATATACATTTAACTATGATGGTCTATAATATTTCAAAGGTTCCAGCTCTCGCTGATCATGTATTTCAAAGGTTCTAGCTCTCGCTGGTCGATCAATCAATCCTGCTTTTGAGCTGGTCGGTCAAATCAAATCTTGCTTTCGAGCTGGTCGATAGAATCAAATCCTGCTTTCAAGCTGGTCGGTCAATCAAATCCTATTTTTGAGTTGGTCGATCAAATCAAATCTTGCTTTCGAGCTGGTCGGTCAATCAAAATCTTCCTTTCAAGTTGGTCGATCAAAACAAAATCCTGCTTTTGAGCTGGTCGATCAAAACAAAATTCTGCTTTCGAGCTGGTCAGTCAATCAAATCCTGCTTTCGAGCTGGTCGGTCAAATCAAATCCTGCTTTCAAGCTGGTCGGTCGAATCAAATTCTGCTTTTGAGTTGGTCGATCAATCAAACACTGCTTTCAAGCTGGTCGGTCAAATCAAATTGTGCTTTCAAGTTGGTCAGTCAATCAAAATCTTGCTTTTGAGCTAGTCGGTCAAATCAAATCTTGCTATCGAGCTGGTCGGTCAAATCAAATTCTGCTTTCGAGCTGGTCGGTCAATCAAATCCTGCTCTCACTAGTCAATCAATCAAATCCTGCTTTCGAGCTGGTCGGTCAAATCAAATCTTGATTTCGAGCTGGTCGATCAATCAAAATCCTATTTTTGAGTTGGTCGATCAAAACAAACTCCTGCTTTCGAGTTGGTCCGTCAATCAAATCCTCCTTTCGAGCATGTCGGTATAATCAAATCCTACTTTTGAGCTGGTCGGTCGAATCAAATCCTTCTTTCAAGCTGGTCGGTCAATCAAATTCTGCTCTCACTGGTCGATCAATCAAATCCTACTTTCGAGCTGGTCAGTAATCAAAATCCTAATTTAACAAAATCCTACTTTAACAAAATCCTGCTTTCGAGCTGGTCGGTCAATCAAATCCTGCTTTCGAGCTGGTCGGTTAAATCAAATCTTGCTTTCGAGTTGGTCAGTCAAATCAAATCCTGCTTTCGAGCTGGTCGGTCAATCAAATCCTACTTTTGAGCTGGTCGGTCAAATCAAATCCTGCTTTCGAGCTGGTAGATCAAATCAAATACTTCTTTTGAGCTGGTCGATAAATCAAAATCCTGCTTTCGAGATGATCGGTCAAAATTTAAATCTTTCTTTCGAGTTTGTTAGTGAAAAACAAAATCCTGCTTTCGAGCTGGTCGGTCAAATCAAATCCTGCTTTCGAACTGGTCGGTCGAATCAAATCCTTTTTTCAAGCTGGTTTGTCAATCAAATCCTGCTCTCGCTGGTCGATCAATCAAATCATGCTTTCGAGCTGGTCGGTTAAATCAAATCCTGCTTTCGAGCTGGTCGGTCAATCAAAATCCTGCTTTTGAGCTGGTCGTTCAAAACAAAATCTTGCTTTTGAGCTGGTTGATTGAATCAAATCCTGTTTTCGAGCTGGTCGGTTAATCAAATCCTGCTTTCGAGCTGGTCGGTCAAATCAAATCCTTCTTTCGAGTCGGTCGGTCAAATCAAATCCTTCTTTTAAGCTGGTCGATTAAAAATAAAATCCTGCTTTCGAGTTGGTCGGTCAATCAAATCCTGCTTTTGAGTCAGTCGGTCAAATCAAATCATGCTTTTGAGCCGGCCCGTTAAATCAAATCCTGTTTTCGAGCTGGTTGGTCAATCAAATATTGCTTTCGAGCTAGTCGATCAAAAACAAAATCCTGCTTTCGAGCTGGTCGGTCAATCAAATCATTCTTTCAAGCTGGTCGGTCAAATCAAATCCTGCTTTCGAGCTCGTCAGTTAATCAAATCCTGCTTTCAAGCTGGTCGGTGAAATCAAATCCTACTTTCGAGCTGGTCGGTGAATCAAAATCCTGCTTTTGAGCTGGTCGGTCAAAAACAAAATCCTGCTTTCGAGCTGGTCAGTCTTTCAAGATCCAATTTTTACTAGTCAAGATTTCCAAAATCTAATTTTCACATTATTTCTTCCAAGTTTCAACCCAAGGTCCTATCAAAATTGATATTGAGTAATTGTTTCACAAAGGATTCTCGAACATTTTGCCAATTTGCTAAAAACATTTGTTGATTTCAATATCTTACTACACAAAAGAATCATCTCAGATTATCTCTAGTATTTTTTCCGAAAGGTGAAGCTTTTTGCGAAAAAGGGATAAAATTAAAATCTTTTCTCTGTTGATCAACCAAAAGGATGTAAGAAATATCCTTGGTATGATTAGCGTAGAAATATTTGATGATGTTGAAAAGCCAAAAGCGAAATGATATTGATAATAGTTATGGTGCATTTTAAAAGTCGATTCTCTTGGCAAGAAAGTAATGGAAATATTCTAAGCAATATAAAATCCACTTAAAGTTCCCAATAAAGCAAGTATAATTAATTATCTGCAAAAGGGATCTCTCAACTATTGTCAAGTTGAAGACGGATATGCAAGTTAGACCCCCGGAGATAAAGAAGATTCGGATCACCTCCGAGTTGAAGGAGTGTGTGACGTATCCTTCCAGGGAAAGTTCAGATCATCGCCAAGTTAAAGGCCGATGCGATGAACCTCCCGACCAACCCTAAAAGATATTTGATTCATACTATCAAAAGATTTCAATCAAAAGAGGCATCTTTATCAATTTATGGGGACAAGGAAGACCCCGATCATCTCCAAGTTGAAGGAGTGTGAAGTGTTCTTCTTGGGAAAATCAAAACATCTCCGAGTTGAAGGTTGATGTGATGAAATTCTCGCCAAACCCTAATAAAAGATTTCAATTCTATGTCTCAAAAAGTACAAAAAGTATATCTCAGATATCAAATTGCCAAAAATTGTCAAGAATCATCTTTCCTTATGTAAAATTCTTTTATCAATATCTTTTCATCACTTGCTTTCACAAAACTGAGAATATTTCTTTTCTTTTCATATCAAGAAAATGGATAGCTTCCTTGAAGAAAATCAACAGCGCTAAAATTTGAATTTGACTCTTGAATCCGGTGAGTTAACCTCATTTGAAGGAAATACTCTAGGTAAAAGAGGGAATATCTTTTGCAAATCCGTGCACATTTTTAAACATTTGAATCAACCACAATTTTTATCTTATTGGCAAAATTTGCTGGCTATTCAAAAATGAAATAAATACTCAATACTATCTTGATGCAACCTAGCATGGTTTACATCTTCAAAAGAGTTGCCTCATTCTAATGAGGTATTTCTTTTAGTCACATCATGTTTTCTCCATCCTGACGAGGAATCCATATTTCTCATATCCATTCAGGTAAGGATTATACCTGGGTCTCATCTCATGAGGTATTTTTCAGAAATGTCCCATCATGGTTTCTCCATTCTGACAAGGAATCCATGTATTTCTTTCCCATTCAGGTAAGGGTTAAACCTGAATCTCGGTTTTTTGAGGTATTTTCATCCCATCCAGGTCAAGGGCTAAACCTGAATCTTTTCAAGAAGCTTATTTCATCTCAACCATGAGACTTCATCAAAATCTCTCTTTGTCACATTTTTTTTGGATCTTCATCCAAAAGGGTCCCATCATGATTTCCTCAATTCTTTTTATCCAATTATTTCATTCTCGAGGATTTCGTCTTTTACCAAGCCGTTCAGGATAAGGTGCTAAACCTGAGGATCATTTTCACAAAACAATTCTTCCACACTGAGTGCAGATTTTCTGACTGGGGCATTTTAAAATTTGGTATGTTTTTCTTTGCTACTAAGCTCGGCTTTCAACCGGCTTAGCAGGAAAGAGGGGCATCTGAGAACACCCTAAATTTTTGAAAATTTTAAAATTTCCCTTTTTGCCCCTGGCCCCCACCTTCTGAGCAATTGAGTCAATTTCTAGTTAATTCTTAGATTCACTTTATTGTTAAAGATCCGAAATCCAATGTTCTATTTTTTACCCAATCTCGGATCCAGATCAGATATCCAAATCCAATTCTGAGCCCGATTCTCCTATTTTTAATTCAAAATCTAAAAATCCAAAAATTAATTCTTTGTATTGGTTTAGATATTTTATCCAGATCTAATCTAATTTTGGATCCATTCCTCTCATGTTTCCTCAATTTGAGATCAAAACTCGATATTTCACTCAAAACCTCAGATCCAGATCCATTTTGAAACTCAATTTTTAAACTTCAACCCGGTTATTTCATAAAACCTTTTTTTGAAAAATCTTTAAATTTCAAAGCAAAATATTTTACAAAACTTCTTTAAAAAAAAAACTTCATTTGGATCCCCTCTCCCGTATTTTTAGGTTTTTTTTTCAAAAACATAAAAGAATTTTTTTTTTCAGAAAATAGCTTTACCCTCTTCTTGAAAAATCTTGTAATCAAACCCTCTTTTTGAAAAAAATTAAAAATACAAGGGACCATCTTTGAAAGAAGCGTAACGGCCATCTCCTTTATAACCTCCTACGAAGGAGAGGGAGAGGCCAACGACTCTTTTGGAGGATTACCTGGAAAAGGGAGGAGAGAATGAGTTCCTCTATCTCCCTTTCCAATTTTTCCTCTTTTCTTCCTTCTTCTCCCTTTCTCCCTCTCCTTTCTTCTTTTCTTCTGGTTTTCTTTTCTCGGTGGGTAAAGGGGGCTCGATCAGTCCAGCAGTAGCACACAGAAGAGTCACCTCTTCTCTCTCAACCTCTGCCAAGTCACGATAAGAACCATCTCCTTTCCCTCTTTGTTCTTCCATGAATCAACTTCTTTCATCTTCTTTCTCTTTCTTTTGAATTTTCATAGTATCATTTTCTGTTTCTTCTCCATCGAAGCACGATATGCAACATCGATCTGCCTGTAGCAGCATCGATTTGCATTTTGCAATAGGATCTTGATCTTTTTTTGCTACATCTCTTTCATTCATTTATTGTGATTCTCTGCATTTGATAGCATTCATTGTTATTCACTCATTTTATATATCACATTTCATCCTTTGCAAACTCTATTCATTACATATTAGCGTTTCTTTCTTGTACTCATCGTAGTTTTGTTCTTTATTTACCTGCATATTTCAGTTGATGAATTTGTTGTGTATTGCTGCATTATATGGGTGTATCATACATGGTTCTTTTATGATCATCATCGGAATCCCCAGCACTTGTGTTGGAGCATCGTCACCTACACGGTTGTGCATTTCAAACAGCATCATTCTCATCCTGCATCCACAAACACTAGTATTTTAGTCCATCTGCATCCTTAGTTCTCGCAATTAGCCCTACATCATTATTTTAAGATTTATGTTCTTCGCCTAAACACCTGATCCATTGGCATCATCACCTCTTCCTCTGTTTCATTTAGTTTATGCTACGCTACATAACTGCATTTGTTCGTCATGCCTCCTGCAACCATAACATTCCTTCATCATCTGAGTAGTGTCCAGCATCCAGCATGGTAGCTTCATTTGCATCATAACATTCGAATTTGCAGTGAATATCCAATGTGTTTCTTTATCACTATTGTCCTTGTCTTGCTGCCATGCTGTATTGCATTTTTTGGGTCACATTAATTTTTGTATCAACTGTATTTTGGGTTTAATTTACATCTTCTACACTAATCACCATTTTCATTTTGTGTTGCACGTCAGCTTCTGTATCTGTCACACCATCCCTTTATTTTTGTTTGCCACCGATTGTGGGTTGTCATTGCACTTCATCTCATCAGCAGCCTCTGCATGAATTACATTCCCCTCTTCTCTACATTACATAGCATCCGCATTCAACATCCTAGCATAGCTACAATTCCTCTTTATTGCATTTCATCAAATGCGTTACATCATCTCCTGCACAGTAGCTTCTGATTTGTCATTCAACGCGGCATTAGTCCACCTACATCGTCATTCCATCTGCTGAGAATTACTCACCCTGCACCTGAGTTATCACATCCGTTAATGCAGTTCACTGCCTGTTCATTTCATCACACCTAAACTAAAGAGTTGTTCTATCATTCAAGCCCAACCTAGACCGTCTATGATACCAAAGCAGAAGGTTACATCCTTTTATTTTATTTTTTTTAATATAAGAAAACTCAAGATTGGGAATGCATGAAATAAGAAAAAAAAATGTTCAGAAACTTCCACTTCTGCAATTAGGTGTATTTGTATATTTTCTAATCATCAACCATTAGAAAACAACCGCTCTTAAACCGGGTCATGTTCAAAGTGTTGTTGTGTTCTTATGTAGAGCTTGTATGCATCATAAAGATAGACCTCAAGCTTCCTAGAGTGGCTAATTTCTTTCAAAATTTTGCTCCTACTATATGAGATAAACTGAGACATTGTGCAATATAACAAGAGGTGTGAGATTCCAATCATGTTACATTACATCATGACAGTGATAGACCATAGACAGGTCACATTGACAAGCACTTATAGCCATGCTTAACTGTTAACACTTTGAATTTTGAGACCCTGAGATAGCTGGAACCAGGAGGCTCAGATATGGGTCCGTGATGGCTCATTACTGGACCCATTGCTTGATTCCAAAGCATGGCATTGCATCCTCTATACATTTCCACTGTGCACCTTCCCACATTCTGCATATATAGCTTACCTCACCTGCACTGTGGGATTCACCTAAAGGGTCTGACGGAACTGCTGTGTTGCCAATGGATGACCCACATTGTTCTTAGAAAATTAGGGCTTTTGTATCTCCCCAGTCTCTGCAAATAGATTTTTACATGGCTCATAGGTGGTTGGTTTCTATATAGTTGTTTTGTTTTTGGCTATGATTGAACAAGCACATGTATGGGAAATTGATTTTCCCACTGCCATCACTTCTATCAACTGTCAAATCCAATATGAGAGTTCCAAGGATGTTCACTTTCTTGGCTGTTGTGCCAATTTTGGTTTTGCATTCCTTTCAGCATTTGCATCTCAGACATTTCCACCATCTACTAGCTTTGTCATTGTTTCTGTAATTTGTTACCTCCTTGCAAATGGGTCAATAGTCATTTTGGTATTGATTAGTCTTTTATGCCACTGCCATCATACACATTTTTGTGCATCAAAGGCGGCAGTCCTGGGAAAGAAATGCTAGTTTTATGTTTCGATTGCAGTTCATGAAACTACTCTCTTTCATTTCTTCAATCAAGGCCTCTGCAAACTGCATTGCTTTCCACATGTGGCACTTGCTCGGGATTCTACACCTGGTTTGCATGTTATTTCAAATTTATATCTTAACAAAGTTGTTGTAGATTCACCGTCTGCATATTACCCAGCACTTTTAGTCACTCATCCACAGGTAAGCACAAGCATCCGCATCCATTCCATTCCCTTTCATTGCTTGTATTACCCTGTGTCGCATTCATATGCATTCCCTAATCTGTTGTAGCTTCTTATGCATTCACATGCATTCCCTAATCTATTGTAGCTTCTTATGCATTCATATGCATTCCCTAATCTATTGTAGCTTCTTATGCATTCATATGCATTCCCTAATCTGTTGTAGCTTCTTATACATTCATATGCATCCTCTAATCTACTGTAGCTTCTTAAGCATTGCATATGCATCCCTATTGTGCATGTGAATATGCAATCCCAATTTAGCAAGCCAAATGCATTTTTCCTTTTTGCACATATGTATGCATTCTTCACTAGCATAGGCATTTCCCTTAGGCAAATGCATGTGCATTCTTCACTAGCATAGGCATTGCACTTAGGCAAATGCATATGCATTTTCTCATTAGGCATAAGCATTGCCCTTAGGCAAATGCATAGGCATTTCTCCTTTAGCATTGCATATGCATTCTCATATGCATTTTCTCCTTAGCATAAGAATTGCACTTAGGCAAATGCATATACATTTCTTCATTTAGTGTAGGCATTGCATCTTCATATATGCATATGCATTTTCATTAAAGCATATGCATAATCACATGCATGTTAGTTTTAACATAGCATTTTCAATTTCTTTCTATATTTTGTTTTTTGTTGCCTTGTGCTAATTCATATTTGCAAGGAAAACACTGAAGACCTTGATTTCTTTTCCTAGATTAGGGAATTTCAATATTCAATTTCAATTTAAGATTGTAACAATTTCATATTAATGAGAATTTTTATTTTTTTGTTTAGAATAGAATGTGTAAGCATGTAGTTCTCGTAATTTCATTTTATTTTATTCTTCAAAAATCACTATGGGGAAAACACAAATGGCACATACACCATTCTAATAAGAGGTTAATAACCCTAAGTAAATGATTCACATTTATGGCCATAGTCAAAATGTGAACAATACTTAGGATTTTTATCTTTTATGGAATAAAATTCAACCTATACTTTAGGTCCTTTTTGAAAAACATCATATTTTTAAAAATGCATTTTCTTCTTTTATCAGAATTAAAAGTGAAGATTAAATCAGGATATATTTGTGACCATAGTCATGAATATATAGAAATTTAATCTTGCTTTGATTCTATAAAAGCACAAAAATTTATTTTATTCTTTCTTGGAATTTAAATGAAGATTAAATTAAAATATATTTGTAACCATAGTCATGAATATATTAAAATTTAATCTCATTTCAATTCTATTAAAGAATAAAATTTGCTTTTAAAATTCCAATTTCAAATAAATTCTTTCAATGCATTTATCATTTTTGCATCATTATTTGCCATCTTTTCAAATTATCTCAAGTCATTTTCAAAAACACAATTTTCATTGCTAAAATTCAAAATCATTTTTCAACTTCCATATACAAATGTAGATTTATCTTTTATTTTTCAATTCCATTCAGTTTTAAATCTTATTTCAAATTCCAACTTTCAATTCTTATTTCTAAACTTCACATTTTAACTTTAAATTTCATTTTAAAATTCAAATGTTAAGTTTAAAATTCTTTATTCCTTTTTAAAATTCTAGATTTCAAATTCTATTCTTACTGTAAATTCAATTTCAAAATTCTGAATTTTATTCCAATTCTCCATTCAATTCTAAAATCAAATATTTGAAATTCATTTCAAAATTCCATCCCGAATTCTAATTCCAATTTTCAAAATCGATTTCAAGTTCCATCTCAATTTCAAACTTTCAAAATTTAAACCTTTTTTTTTCAAATTTCATTTTCAAAGTTCAGAAGTTTAGACTCAAATCTCAACTAAATTCTCATTTTGACTTTTAAATTCCAATTACAAGTTCACTCTCTTCAAAACTCAATCCTTCAGAATTCCAAAATTTCAATTCTAAATTCAATTTCAAATTTCAATTATGATTTCAAGGTCTCAAAATTGATTTCCAAGTCCAAAATCTCAATTCAAAAATAGTTCAACTCCAATTTTCAATCAATTTCAGATTTCAAAGCCCTTAATTTTGAATCAAATTTCCAAATCCTTAATTGCAAGCTTTCAAATCTAAGTCTATTTCAAATTTCAACCTTTCAAAAATCATTTTCTAAACTTTAAAGACATTCCTAAAAAGATATTTTCAAATCCATTTTCAAAATCACTTGGAAAAATCCAAATTTCTGAAACATTTCCAAGAAAAGCATACACATTCCTCAAGTTCAAAAATCATAAGCACAAGCCTGATTCCATGTGCATTTAGGATTTTTAGAATAATCTCTCAGTCAAATTTAGGCAAAGCAAAAGGCATTGATTCGATCTTTGGTTCAATTACCCTTGGTAAAAGCGCCAGGAATGGTTGAACCTTGTATCGATGAGCGAATCCCATCTCTCCATTTTCCCATAAAATTCTCAAAACAGAGGCAAGTAATTTCAAAATGTCTTTTTCAAAAGGTCAAGTCAGACCTTGCAAAGAGTTTCTCTTCTTCTTTTTCCCCTCAAAACGAAAAAGAAAAAGAAAAAAAATTTGCAACGATCACACTTACCACCCTGGTAAGGCAAACATCGTAGCAGATGCGCTTAGTCGCAAATCGAACAGTATTCTGGCTAGTCTTGTACGGAGCCAGAAGTTGATTAAAGATTTCATGGCTTGGAAGCCATTTTCGATTGGAGGCGGAACCATCAGATTCTCTGGTTTGACCATTCGATCAGAGTTTTTGCCTAAGATTATTGAGGCACATAAGCAAGATGCGCGTTACAAGAATTTCATAGATTGAGCTTGAGACGATGGCTCAGTTTTTCATGTTGATGATGATGGTAGCATTCATATAAAGCATCAACTTTGGGTACCAGATGACCCTGAGTTGAAGAAAGAGATTCTTGATGTGTCATATTTATTGAAGTGCACTATTCATCCTGGTGGTAGTAAGATGTTCAAAGATCTTCAGCAAAAATATTGGTGGAACGGTATGAAGCAAGAAGTAGCAGCTTACGTATCGAGGTGTTTAACTTGTCAGCAAATCAAGATCGAGCACCAACATCCTGGAGGTTTCATATAGAGGATCAAGATTCCTCAATGAAAATGGGAAGATGTTACTATGGATTTTGTGGTAGGTTTACCGTAAACCAGACGAAAGCACGGTGCGATATGGGTAATTATGGACAGACTCATCAAGTCTGCTCATTTCTTACCTATCCGGATCAGTCAGTCGCTTGAAAGTTTAGCCGACTTATATATCCGAGAGATCGTACGGTTACATGGTGTACCGATGTCCATTATTTCGGACCGTGATCCCAGATTCACATCGCGACTGTGGGGACAGTTACAGTCAGCTTTGGGAACAAGGTTAAAGTTCAGTACTGCCTTTCACCCTCAGACTGATGGACAGTCAGAAAGAATGATTCAAACGTTAGAAGATATGTTGTGAGCTTATATGCTCGACTGGCAAGGTGAGTAGGATACACACTTGTGTTTAGTCAAATTTGCCTACAACAACAGTTATCATGCTAGTATCGGGATGGCTCCATATGAAGCCTTGTACAGGAGACCTTGCCGATCACCGTCATATTGAGATGATATCAGCAATAGATCCAGTGAATCGTCAATTGTTCTTCAGCACTACACTCGGCAAGTGCAAAAGATTCAAGAATGTTTGAAGGCAACTCAAGATAAACAGAAGAGTTACGCCGATAAGAGACGGTGAGAGCTTCATTTTGATGTTAGCGACATGGTTTTCGTGAATGTATCACCGACAAAGAGTGTTTTTAATTTTGGAAAGAAAGGAAAATTGAGTCCTAGATACATTGGACCATTCAAGATTCTCAAGAGAATCAGAGAAGCCGCTTATCGGGTTGAGCTACCTCAGCAATATGCCCAGATTCATAATGTTTTTCATGTGTCGATGTTGAGGAAGTACATTCCTGATCCATCACACATCATTTGATACGAAGATGTAGAAGTATAAGAAGATTTGACAATAGCCGAGAAGCCTATCGAGATCGTTGATCGACGAGATCAAGTTTTGCGTACCAAGACCATTCCGTTGGTTAAAGTGCGTTGGCAACACCATGGCATCGAAGAATGCACATAGGAGCCTGAAGCGAGCATGAGGGAGAAATACCCTGATCTCTTTGTTGACTGATGTTTGTGATTTTGCGAACGAAATCCTTTTTAAGGAGGGTAGGGTGTAAGACCCTCAAATTTTCTGAGAAAATTATTCAATGTATGATGAAATTTCAAAGTATATATGTGAGCCTCTGTATACATATATATATATGTATAGGTGTATGTATGCATACATATCTATATATATATATATATATATATATTCATTAGAATCGAACCATCGATTTTTTGAAAAAAAGTGCTTAAAACCCATTTCATTATAAAATTATACTTTGAATGTGGTTTATGAAAAGTTTTAGGTGTTTATCAAAAAAAAATTTGAAAGAATATTTCCAAAGATCAAAGTTGAATTCAAAAAAAAAAAAAAAGTGGTTTTTGGAAATGAATTAAAACAAAAAAATTAACAACTAAAAAGAGGATTTTTTCAAAAGGAGCCAAATGAAAATTTTTGAACAAAAAGGTGGTTTTTGGAATTTTGAAGAAGTTGGCATAGGCCAACGTTAGCCTAGGAGCATGGGCGCACTCTAGAGTGCAGCCCATGCCCTTTTTGAAAGTCAACAAACAAAAAAACAAACAAACAAGCAAAAGGTGATTTTGAAAGCCTGAATTCCAGCTCATTTTTAAGGGAGAGCGTTGGTACTTTTTGAAAGGAGTTGGTAGCATTTAAGAGGGGTGTTTCAAAGTCTACAAGGAGGAGAAGGGGGGAGGGGGGTCATGAGCAAGGTGGACCCTCCATCTTGCCCCTCTTCATCTCACCCCTCCATTCCTCTTTAAGCTCTATAAAGAGTTTGAGAAGGGGGAGGAGAGAGAAAAACCCCATCTGATTGATCTCTTCTCTTCTCTTCTCTTCTCTTCTCTTCTCTCTCTTTCTCTCCCTCTCCCTCCACCGAATATTGTGTGTGCGTGTGTGTGGTGGAGCTTCATTCCAAGCAAGAAAAAGAGCACCATCTTCTTCTCCTTCCTTCAACCGACCAAGGTGAGAAATCTTTCATTTTCTCCATTTTCTTTGAATGGCATGTGATATTATGCGTAAAACCAAGAGATCCTTATGCAGCCATTGCATGCACGTATCTTTGGTGGATTAGAACATGATTTTTCTTCGTATTGCATGTATTTTGGTCTGATATTATGCACACGACTATGCTCACACACGCACTACGCATTTCTTGTATGAACCGGTTTTTCTTGACTTTCCAACTTGTCAGAGACAAATATGAAGAATCGACTGTATCTCCCTAGATACGGGACATTATGGAAAGCTAATACCCAGTCCTCTAACTTTGTAGTTGAAGACTTAGCCTGATTCGATCCGCAGGGTCCTTTAAATTTCCTGTCAAAATGTCGGATATTCGGATCTTCGTCAGTCCCTATTCAGTCCAGAACATCATTAATAGTGCTTCATATTTTTGGGATTCCTCCCGGCTCCTTCCACAAAAATCTGATTTTCTTTATTTTGTAGAAAGATAAGAGATAACTCAACGACTTTCATGTTCAGCATTGTGGTTGAATCTCCTTCTAAGCATCTCAAAAATGTTAGTCTTTCGGACACTGAACGTTCTCTGGCAGCCTTAGAGCGCTCGGACTGTCGCAGTCCGGGGCTCCCCGCAATTGAACCGTCGCACACCCCCTGGTCCGAATTGCCCTGGTTTAGACTAGGGCGTGAGCGCATCAGTCGGGTCTGGTTCCGCACGAACCAGATTGTAAAAACCCCAAATTTTCCTCATCCATTCTCAGACAACCCCCCTCGTGCAGGTGCCAACCCTGGTAGGTCAGTGTATGAGTCAAACCCCAAGTCTGTTTCAGAAAATCACCACTTTACCCATTTGCACTAGGAAAATTATCATTTTACCCCTAGGTCATCCCGGACCCCAGTCAGCCAGAGTCAACCAAGCTCATTGGTCAGTTTAGAATAGTTAGAATATTAGTCATTTCAAGCTCACTTGAGCTCACAGTGAGAAGGCCATTTTCATTTCTGACCACTCCTGCCAAAATGGGATCATTTCTTCAGAAATGAGCTCATTTCTCACTTAAACCCGAGCCAATTGTCTCCGAGTCAGTCATTCCCAATCAATCTTATTCCTATGAGTCTAACTTGAGCTCACCAGGAGTTCAAGTACTCCAGTTTCAGTTCAAAACCATTTCCAAGTGTCTAGGAGCTCATTTTAGCCCATTTCAACTCTTTCAGCTGAAATTGAGCTGAGTTCAGTCGATTGAGCTAGTGTTCGAGCTTCGATTTTAGTTCATGTCAGTACTACTGACCTTTGTTCCAGCTCAAACCCAGCTCAGATTCGTAATTCACTTCACTCTAGTGACCATTCTGTACAATTTCTCTAAAAATGCAACTTTTCTTGAAAATTTAGTCGGAAAGGTCAGTTGAGTCAGTGTCTTGTCAGTTCATTTGAGTTCTTAAACTCTAAAACCTAGCTCATTTCAGTTCAATTCAGCTCAAACCCTAATTTTCAGTGTCACTCTAGCTCGGTAGAACCCGAAAATAATTTCTTGAATCATTTGGCAAATTTTATCAATTTTAACACTTTTTGAACTGATACAAGTGTCAATCAGGTCTAACATCTAAAATTCTTCATTCAGGGTCTGCATTTCGCATATCATTTCATATCATTTCTCAGCATTTCATAACATTTCATCACATTTCATTCCATTTTCGAAGTCCAGAACTCCAGTTTTATAAATTTCAATCCAGATTGAGTTTTAAAAGTTTTCAGAAATCAATTTCAAACCCTGGGTTTTTAAAATTAACATTTTTACCCCCGAGAGTCTAAATTTGGAAATATTTTCTCGAGAAAAACAATCTGGATTTCTTTCAAAATCAAATTTTCAAATTCTACATTGGATTTGCTTCGCAACGGGGTATTGAATTTTAAATTTTGACCTCATTTTAAAAATTGCCAAAAATAGCTCGTTTCATCTAAAATTTTTCTAAAAAGACCATTCTACCCCTATGATTATCAAAATGAATTTCAAATTTGGAAAAAGAGCCCACTCTGAGATGGATCCTTCATTCTCATTTTAATAAAAAAAAAAGATTTTATCTTCTCCTTTTCTTTTTTATTTCTTTCATTTTTTTATTATTTTTTTATTTTATAAGAGGAGGTGGGACCCACAAGGGGGGCGACCAGCCCCCTCTCACTTCCTCTTTCTTTCCTTTTTCCTTCCCCCTTTTCCTTCCTTCTTCTTCTTTCTTTCCTTTTCTTTTTCCTTTTCTTCCCTTTCTTCTTCTTCTTTCTTTTCTTTTTCTTTTTTTTTCTTTTTCTTCTTTCTTCTTCTTCTTTCCCTTCTCCCTCCACTCACGTGGACTTCCTCCAGCCCTCTCCTTCTCTTCCCCCTTTCTTTCCTTTTCCCTTTTTCTTCCTCTTTCCTTCCTTCTCTTTCTTTTCTTTCCTTCTTCCTTTCCCTCCTCTCTTTCCTTCCCTTTTCCTTGGTCCAGCCACCATAAGACCCTTCACTTTCTATTCTCCAAGCCCATTGATGTATTACACAACCCTCTTCTTCTCTCCCCTCTCACCAAAGCCATCTCCCATTGAAAACTTTGGAAAAATTTTATTTTTTTCTAAGTTTTCAACCCAAAGGATCATACGGCTTCTCACATTGAAGTCTCTTCACCTCCTCAACACAGCAGCCCCTTTGAGCACCTCCCTTTGATCTCTCTCAGCCCATTCACTAAGCTTCAGTCCTTCAACCGTAACAGCCACAACTACAGTCATCATAGCCACCACATCAAGGTGACAGCCGGTCCATCACCTACAGCTCCATCAAGGAGCATCACCTTCAACGCAGCTTCAGTCGGCTCCTCCTCCACGCCTGGTAGCAACATCCCTTCATCAACTACTCCAACTTTATCTCTCTCCTCCAGCAAAAGCACGGCATCCATCGTTGCTGCCATCACCTCTCAGCCCCCAAAAGCTCTCTCTTCGTTGGTGCCATAGCCACCACAGCCCCAGTCACTCCAAGAGCTCCAGCACTCTGTAGCAGTCGTCTTTAGCACTTCCAACACTATCTTCAAGACCTCTCCCATCAACCACTGGCAGCCACATCAACCGTAGCTACCATCTTCAGTTTATCCTAGCAAAACCAAGGTAAATTCTCTACCTTTAACCTTGATTTTACTAAGTTCAAGGAGGATCAAGATGCAGTGGATTTCTTTTGTGAGATGTTCTCATGAATACAACTTGGAATCAATTCAAAATTGGGTTTGCATGATAAAAAAGAAAATCTCATTGGTGAATCTATAAAAACGTGAAACGTGGACTACTCATGTTAGGGCTACATGGAGGAAGGGATCCATCCAACGAATGGATTGGATCCCCCTTGATTCAATGGCCAATAAAAAAGAAGAATATGGATTATACCTCCCTAATGATTTCTTGCTATATTTTCATATTTCATGCTTAAACATCACATTTAGGTTAGTTTTATTCATATAATATGATTTTATTTAGATCTTTGATTAGGAATCATAGGTTTCAACTTATGTGTGTAGATCAATCGTTATTTCATGCATATTTTTTTCTTATATAAATCCCCAAAAATTTATGATGGTTAGTTTTACTTATTTGTGATTCTCTGTAAAAATCCAGTATGCTTCGATTTCTGCAACCCCCACTAATAAATCGAATCCCAAATCGGGATTCTACTCCCTAGAAATTTCAATTTCTATTTTTAGCAGACTTGAGGACCCAAAATCACCCTTGTGGGAGATCCGAATCTCCCCCTAAAAATTACAGTAAATTTGAGGTGTAATCTACTAATTGTCTAAAAATTTTAGGATCTTTATAAGTAGATTTGACCTCTGTTAAAAATCAATTTTCTGAGACCCTTGGGAAAATCTTGATTTTTCCTTGTCAGGGTATAGACCAATCCGAATGTGCTGTTTTTGTTCAATCCATGAGTTTTCTGTCAAAACTTTAAACACAAAAGTTGTTTCTAACCTATTCCTATGTCATTTCCCAAAATTTGGGAATTTTTGGGATTGTCCAAATATTTTTACAAAATTTATCTTTTATGTCTGACAGATTCTCATATCCAAAAATTCCAGAGATTTAGGTCTCTGATAACAGTGTGTTCATTTCCAAACTGTAACCTGAATTCCAAAACTGTAAAATATGAAATTTGCCTATTTTTGTCAATGACAGTTTCCCATAATTTCAACCATTTTTCCATATGTCTGCTATTTTTCCCACATTTTCTCCCAAAATCTGTCTGTCTAAACTAAATCCTAGAGTCGCCGGATTCTGATCTGACTTGCCAGAGCTGTCCAGCTCTGACTATAGGTCAAAACTAAAATGTGTAAAAGGCAAAAATCTTTTCCTAACTGTCCTATGTCACCCCATAAAATTTTCAAATTTTTTATTAAAGTTTAGTATCCAAAATCCAATTTAGAATCAGTATTTTAGGCAAAAATCATAAAATTTAGGGTTTCTATTTGAATTTCCATATTTAAAAATACCAAAAAATATATTTTCGGATTCTATTCTATTACTAGGGTTAGTCTAGGTGTCCATGCCAAATTTGTCTCAATTCCAAGTTCATTTGCTTTGTATGTCAGTTTATTTTTTAAATTCAGAGAAGAAAATCGAGTCAAACTTGATATTTTATAATATTTTTGCCATTTTAAGGTTTTTATTACATAAATAAGCATGGCATATCATATTAGAGTCAATTTCAATCTCATTTGCATTTCAACTTCTCACTTTTGCAAAATTTATTTCAGAAAACCCTGGTTTCAAGGCCATAGTCTTGTTATCCGGGGTATTTTGGTCATTTTGACCTCAATTTCGAAATTCCAAACTTTAATTTTCCAAAATTTCATGCATATCATCATATTTTATCATATTGTGTTTTATTTATTTCATTTGATTTTCAAATTTTCAAATTTCCAAATTTTACAAAAATTCCTTTAGAAAACCCTGATGTCAAAGTCATCAGAGGTATTTTGGTCATTTTGACCCCAATTTCGAATTTCCAAGTTCATTTTCAAATTTTATTACTTATTTCTCATGTTTATATCAAAGGGAGTATGAATTTGGGTTTATATCTGAATAATATCTGATAATTTCCAATATTTTCGGATAAATTCAGAAAAACCTACATTTCTATGCTAACATGTTTTCTAGTTTTGCAGGAATATCCAAGAAGAAGACTTAGTTATATTCTTTTATTTCAATTCAATGTAATATTAAATGTAATAATTTGGAATAAGAGTTACATTTAAGCTTAGAATAGGATTGCATTGCATATAGTTTAATTCCTGCAAATTTTTAATATCTGATGTATGATGTATATGCATATTTTCCAAAATCACTATGGTTGACACGTGCACAAGCTCTTATGGAGTTTATAAACTCGGTGGGATTCGTATTTATGGCCATAGTCAGAATACGAAGAAAACCTAGATTTATGATCTTTGTATTAGCCATATTCAACCTACATTCTTAGGCTCACTTTAAAAATGCACTGCATTTCTCAAAATTCAAAAGGATTTCCCAATTCCTCAATAAAACATCTTTCAAATTCATATTCATTCATTCAATTTGCATTATTTTCAAACTCTTTTCCCAATTTCAATTTCAGAAAAATCAGTTTTTCCCAAAAATTTCTAAGTCTTTCTCAGGATTTGACTTCTCAGAATTCTGAATTTTCAAATGAGATTTCAAAGTATTTCCCAAGTTCAAATCAAGATTTTCAAAAATTTCCACATTCTCAATTTCATTTTCAAATCCCAAAATCAATTTTCTCAAAAACTTTGAATTACTTTTGAAATTGATTTTTTCCAGACTTCTCAAATCCTATTCAGAAATCCATTTCCTCAGAAAAGCAATCCAGACCTCAAAATAGATTTTCTCAAAGTCCAAGTTTTCCTGAGAATCCATTTTCCATTCAAAAGTCATTTTTCAATGCAAATTTTTTATTTTCAATGAAATTCAATGATTTTCCCAAGTATTTTTCAATCATTTTCCAAGCATATTTCAACTTTCCAAGCAAACATCATATTTCTTGAACTTGCATTCTTCAAAATTCCATAGCACATGCCTGATTCTCTGTGCATTCTAGGAAAATAGAGCATGATTTAGATATTTGAGTCAAGTCAAAGCACACATTTGATCCTTGGTTCGATTACCCTTGGTAAAGATGCCAGAAACGGTTGAACCTCGTACCGACAGGCGGATCCCATTCCACAGAATTTTTCCACAAATTTTCAAAAACGGAAGCGAATAATTTTCAAAACCATTTTCAAAACTTTGGTCGAGTTTGACTCGCAGAATCGTTTCTCTCACTCTCGTTTGGTGACCGTGATGGGACCTGTCTTCATCTGATCAATTGTGTGCTTGACTTAGTTCAGATTATCAAAATCGTGTTCTACTAATGTCAGCTTTTATTTTATGATATCATGTGAACCTAGGAGCCTAGAATCAAACCTAGCTGACATGGACTGCATGTAGACTAGGCATGATTTGTTAGGACCATATTGAGGAGAATTATGCATGCTCACATAGACTTAGGTCTGAAATACAACACTCCTCAATCTAGGATTTGTGTGAAAACAATGTTTGCTTCTTCAAAATTTTCAAAATCTCTATCTCTTTAGGTCTTAGAGCCCTTTGTTTGCTTGCATGTGCTCATTTTTCAAAAATCACCCCACCTATGTCTACCCGATCTTCACGTTGCTGGGCTCTCTTCCAGAACCATAGTTTGGGACAGAGCCTCACAACTGGGTCACTTATTTGGGCTAACCCCCCCCCCCCTGCCACGTACCAAGGGCCATAGTCCAACGTATATCGGCAGGTGCTCAAGGATGTATGGAAAACACAATCCTAGAACCAGAGATGGATTTTTATGCCACGTACATCGAGCCTCGACTCGAGTATATCGGCATAACATGATTTGACACAGTTGATCTGAGCCTAGAGTTAGGATTAGGGTCCTACAACTCTTTTCAAAATTGATGCATTTAGAGTCAGCTTCTTAGGGAATGCTATATGTGCATAATTGTTTGTGCAGGATGTGATTGAATACATTCTTTTTTTATTTCTCAATTCCCTTTTATTTACCTTTTACATCATTTTCCAAATTTCATCTGTTTTTCTAATAATTTTATCAAAACCCTGAACGATTTTCAAAACCTCATATTTTTCCTCAAAAAGTCCAGGTGATTTCTCTTTTCCTGCCTTTCCTCTGGATCTCTAATTTCCAACCTTATTTTGATCCTGCCTGCAATTTTTCAAATGTTGAAATCTTGTCAAACTTCTTTTCTCCATGTCTTCCAGATTTCTGTCTCTTTTCGAGTCCTTAGACATCTTCTGCACTATCTCTATTTCTCTAAAAAATTCTTCAGTCTAAACCATTCCTTTACTCTGCAAAAAGCATTGGCATTTTTTACCGCGGTTCCAACAAGGTCGGGAAAGAGAACAGTACCAAGTAGTGTCGAAGAGATGAGTTCTCCGAGGCCAGTCAAGAAGCAAGACCAGACAAGTGAAGATGACATTAATCCAGTCATATATAAGATGTTTCAAAAAATGATGACAAAAATGCTATTAGAGCTACCCGAGTCAAGCACCAGAAAAGAACCAGCCAAGCAGAATGATCGACCTCTCCAGTCTAGTCCCCAGCATAAAGGGAAAGAGTAGGAAAAACCAAAACACAAAGACTAGAGCATTGATCGAAAGTTCACCCCTCTGGAACAGAAGCTCGAGACTGTTTTAGAAAATTTGCCCGCAAAAAGCATGGTTCATTTACCAAAGGTCGTCGATCCCCCGACAATCATGGGTAGATTCAAAGAACAATTTTGCAAGTTTCACCATGCAATAGGACACGATACAGAAAGTTGTTTCATCCTCAAGAATATCATCCAGGATCGCATTGATAAGGATATTCTGGGGTAAAACAAAATAGCAGACCAGCCGGATGTCCACTACAACAAAGTAGTAGATTAGCGACGACCACATTCCGTCGCTAATCCGTCGCTAACATGGTTAGCGACGGATTAGCGACAATGAGGCAACAGTATGCTTACGTCGCGAATATTTCGACGCTAACTGGCGACAGAATTATTCCGTCGCCAGGTCCGTCGCTAATTGCGACGGAATAACGAGCGCTATATTCCATAGCCAATCCGCCGGTACTAAACGGTGACCACGGCTTGGCGACGGATTTACTTTCGTCGCTATGCCATCGCTAGATTAATATGAATAGCGACGGATGGTTCCGTCGCTAATCCGTCGCAAACACGAAAAAAAATTATATAAAAATTAAATACCGAGCAATTTCTATTTCCTGTACAATTTATATTTTCTGTAAATAAAAAACAAACCACACAAAAAAATTCATATAACAAGAATCTACAACAATTAATCGTTCCACCTTAAAATTAAGAAGTTTAATTATTTACAATTCAACAATTACAATTAAAAAACATAAAAAAAATAGAACTTCTTCAACACAGTCCTCTAATCATCGCCAAGATTTTGTGCGTCTTCTTGTTCATTGTCTTTATCTGTCCCTTTAGCTCCACTACGCTGATTATCGCTAGCAGCCTACACAAGAAAAGAACAGTCAGTATTGATAAACAAAATATAATGAAATAAATTACACACTATATGTGATTCTATCATGTGCTCATGTGTGATCTAAGGCAATAAAAAAACTCTATATGTGATTCGATCATGATCATATGTGCTCTAAGGCAGACAAAAAGTTATATATATATATATATATGATTCTATCATTCTCATATTTGTGCTAAGGCAGTCAAAAAATTGAATATGTGATTATAGCATGTTCATATGTGTTCTAAGGCATCTAGAAAAACTCTATATGTGATTCTACCATGCTCAGATGTGCTTTAAGGCAGACAAAAAACTATATATGTGATTCGATCATGCTCATATGTGTGCTAAGGCAGTCAAAAAATTGAATATGTGAATATAGCATGCTCATATGTGCTCTAAGGCAGGCAAAGCAAAAAAAATTATATGTGATTCTATCATAAATGATATATAGCATGTTCATATGTGTTCTAAGGCAGTAAAAAAACTCTATATGTTATTATAGCATGCTCATATGTGTGCTAAGGCAGTCAAAAAACTGAATATGTGATTATAATATGCTCATATGTGTTCTTAGGCAGTCAAAAAACTGAATATGTGATTATAGCATGCTCATATGTGTTCTAATGCAGTAAAAAAAACTTTATATGTGATTCTATCATGCTCATATGTGTTCTTAGGCAGGCAAAAAAACTTTATATGTGAATATAGCATGCTCATATGTGCTCTAATGCAATAAAAAAACTCTATATGTTATTATAGCATGCTCATATGTGCTCTAAGGCAGTCAAAAAACTGAATATGTGATTATAACATGCTCATATGTGTTCTGAGGCAGTCAAAAAACTGAATATGTGATTATAGCATGCTCATATGTGTTTTGATGCAGTAAAAAAAACTTTATATGTGATTCTATCATGCTCATATGTGCTCTAAGGCAGACAAAAAGTTATATATATATATGTGATTCTATCATGCTCATATGTGTGCTAAGGCAGTCAAAAAATTGAATATGTGATTATAGCATGTTCGTATGTGTTCTAAGGCATCTAGAAAAACTCTATACGTGATTCTACCATGCTCAGATGTGCTTTAAGGCAGGCAAAAAACTATATATGTGATTTGATCATGCTCGTATGTGTGCTAAGGCAGTCAAAAAATTGAATATGTGATTATAGCATGCTCATATGTGCTCTAAGGCAGGCAAAGCAAAAAAATTTATATGTGATTCTATCATAAATGATATATAGCATGTTCATATGTGTTCTAAGGCAGTAAAAAAACTCTATATGTTATTATAGCATGCTCATATGTGTGCTAAGGCAGTCAAAAAACTGAATATGTAATTATAATATGCTCATATGTGTTCTTAGGCAGTCAAAAAACTGAATATGTGATTATAGCATGCTCATATGTGTTCTAATGCAGTCAAAAAAACTTTATATGTGATTCTATCATGCTCATATGTGTTCTTAGGCAGGCAAAAAAACTTTATATGTGAATATAGCATGCTCATATGTGCTCTAATGCAATAAAAAAACTCTATATGTTATTATAGCATGCTCATATGTGCTCTAAGGCAGTCAAAAAACTGAATATGTGATTATAATATGCTCATATGTGTTCTTAGGCAGTCAAAAAACTAATTATGTGATTCTAGCATGCTCATATGTGTTCTAATGCAGTCAAAAAAACTTTATATGTGATTCTATCATGCTCATATATGTTCTTAGGCAGGCAAAAAAACTTTATATATGATTATAGCATGCTCATATGTGCTCTAATGCAATAAAAAAACTCTATATGTTATTATAGCATGCTCATATGTGCTCTAAGGCAGTCAAAAAACTGAATATGTGATTATAACATGCTCATATGTGTTCTTAGGCAGGCAAAAAGTTATATATGTGATTCGATTATGCTCATATGTGTTCTAAGGCAGACAAAAAACTGAATATGTGATTATACCTGAGAGGGACCTGGAATCGAAGATCCCCTATCCTGAACAACGGTCTTGATCTCGTTTCGGAGAAAGGGGGCGACAGTGTATTGGAAGTAGTTATTCAGTGATTCATTAATGATCTGGCGTACATCATCACCGAAAAGAATAGTCGGCTGCTTGGAGCTTATGTCGGTGCAAGAAGTCGGTGAGCCGTAACTGGAAGAAACAATAACTGGTGAAGTGTTCATATTACTCTCAAACCCGAACACGCACCTTTTTTGGGTTCACCTGCTGCAGTCACCCATGCTGTAGGATCAAATGATGGATGCTGAGTAGCGTCATCGCCATATCGCTCTACCATTTGTTGCTCATTTGCCTCCTACAAAATAATGTTTAAAGTATTCATTAATAATTAATGATAACATTATGATAACTTGCATATATATTGCAATGATTATTAATAGAATTAATACATACCGTTGTCGTTCTCGCCTTCTCTGATACGAAGACTCCCGTGGTCTTCCGTTTATGTGTTTCTACAAACACATCCTTATATGGTACACTGCCTCCTTTTTCTGCTTCCTGCGAAGTTAAATGACAAAAGATTTAGTACACAAGTTTGCAACAATACTTATAAAATTAATATTATATATTGATGAGTTACCATTTTCTTTAGGTGGCTCCCAAATGTCTTAGATCTACCTGTGTGTAGATGGGCTTCGGGCATCTTCAATCGATTTTGTGCAGCCTTCGCAGAGCGATTTCTAAATGCATCTCCCACCCACTTATCGCACATTTCATCCCAGTAATCTCTCCTGATAGTAATAGGACCATGGCCCTTTCACAGTAATGGATCATCTACTATGCCAGATGCTTTTTTTGCTGCAGTCTTCATAGTGTGCAGCATGTCTGCAAATCGATTGGCAGCCACCTTCTGCCACACCTTCCTTGCATCATTTTCTTCCACCGTAGTTGCGAAGCGATTCGAAACCTACAAATATTTTCAGAAAGTTAGTAGACATTGCTTAAATAAATTAAATATGAAACACATTAACTATGAGGAACAACTGTATACCATGAATGAGGACCACAATCTGTCTAACACCTCCTTTGGGTACTCTTTCTATTGAGCAACTGGTCCTGGTAGATGTTGAAGAAGTGAATTCCTAATCTTCCGTACTACTTCTTGTGGCTCAAACCTCGTGCTGCACATGAATTGTTACACAGTAAATATCAATATAAAATATTTAAAAGATATGCAATAATTGAAAACAAAATACTTACGGTCGATTATCGATATACACTATTCGAATGAGTCTTCTTGTGCCAGCCTGAGAAGACCCTATTTTCTGTGTTGGTTGTTGACTTGTGTGATCAACTGGTGTAGGTGGATCGTGTACAGGCGCAACATCATCTGTAAAAAAATACATTAGAAATTCTCAGAATGCGCATTTGAACTAATCAAGCATCCAATTAGTTATATGATATATCTATCACAGGAGCCCGTGAAGATGAAGGCTGAGCCTGGCTACTACTGGATGAGCGACCACTATAACCTCCACGAACCATATTCTAACAAATAACATATGTCATACAATACATTCAAATAATTCACATCAAGTATTACAATGCATTCAAGTCATTCACATCAAGCATTGCAATGCATTCAAATAATTCAAATAATTCACATCAAGTATTGCACTAATTCAAATCATTCGTTGCATAAATTATAATACATTCAGATAATTGAAATCATTCACATCAAGTATTACAATGCATTCGAATCATTCGTATCAAGTATTACAATACATTCAGATAAAAATTTTAATCATTCACATCAAGTATTGCAATACAACTCACATCAAGTATTACAATGCATTTAAGTAGAGGTTTGTAGTATAAGATTTTGCTCACTAGCTTGAGAATTCTTCCTCGTCACTAGTTTGACTTTATTCTTCTTCTTCTTCATTGTTTGCCCATCCACTTGGTACATCATTTGGATCACATTCCTCTATGAATGTTTCATCGGCCAATGGAGATATGACATGCATATCATGCGCAACATCGTGACCATAAGCGAAGTCATAGACATCATCTGATTGATAGTAATCACTGTCTTCAGCTAACTCATCTTCCTGTAACTGATCATACTCGGGGTATAGTTTGGATTTCACCTTGCAAACTGCCCACCATTCATTTCTATCTGACTTTTTTATACTCGGATATGAAGTATAATAAACTTGTTGAGCTTGCGAGGCTAATATGAATGGTTCATATGTTCCAAACCTGGATTTATGATTCACCTCAACAATGCCTGAAGCTTTGTTGAGTCTTGTTGCAGTTGGATCAAACCAATGACACTTAAATATCGTAACCCTGTTATTCATGCCTAAGTAAGTCAACTCCATTATTTCCTCTATAACACCATAGTAATTATGTTCATTTTCACCGTAGCTGCTACCCTTGACACACACGCCACTATTTATCATTGATTTGTTTATACCATAGTCTTTTGTATGGAATCGATAACCATTTACGATATACCCGTTGTAGCATTGCACAACTTTGGTCGGACCATTTTCTAAATCACATACTCCTTGATCTTTAACATCACCATGGCGAACCTATGCACAGACATAAACAATTATTGTGATCACGATCAATTAAGTAACTTAGTGTTGTTTATAAGTACAAAATTTATGTTAGCTTCTTTACCAACTGTTTCAACCACTCCACAAACTTAGTTTCACGTTCTTTTTGTACTTCTGCATCAGTGAGATGTGAAACTTCGCTTTGCAACTCCAGATCAAATCGTCTGCAAACCACAAATACTTATATTACCGAGCCATGTATCCACATATAGAACATAAAAGGATTTATAATTGAGTTGCATATACATATACTTACTCGATGTATGGGTCGATCGTTGAGCAATTAAAAAGAATATAGATGTGTGCTGCATCTTGCTCTCGATCTGTCAATAGCTTTGATCGGCAACTACCAAATGCATGCCCAAGTGGTTGAAATATCGACAGCCTGTCAGCTATAGTTACTTGTTCTCCATCATCGTTACGGGGCGGGCATGTGTAACGTGTTGGAATATGAGGTTCGAAGTACATAGATGAGAAATTTGAAATCTCTTCTAAAGTGTACGCCTCACAAATAGAGCCTTCTACTCTTGCTTTATTACGAACCTTTTTTTTTAGGTCGAACATGCATCTGACAAGAATATACATTTCAAATTTTAAATATCTGTTATTAAAGAGACAAATATAAAAAAACATATACCTTTCAAATGGGTACATCCATCGATATTGCACAGGGCCACCAACCCTTAGTTCATATGGCAGATGTATGATCAAATGTTCCATAACATCGAAAAATGCTGGCGGAAATATCTTTTCTAACAGACAAACAGTGGTGATGACAGAGTCCTCGAGATTCTTTACATCTGATACAACGACCTCCGATACGCACAATGTTCTGAAAAATCCGCTCAACTCAGACAATACCCCCCATATAGGTTTGTCTAACATATCATGGAATGCTAGGGGTATCAATCGTTGCATAAAGATATGACAATCATGACTCTTCAACCCATATAACTGTCCATCGTCAATCTTCACAGCCCGAGCAATGTTAGAGACATATCCATCTGGAAATCTCAGTTGTCTCAACCATTGACATACATGTTTTATTTGATCAGGTCCGAGCACGTACTTCGCCTTTGGTTTCAGTACTTTGCCATTATACTCTTTGAGTTCCAATTCTAGTCTTTTACATATTAATTTTAAATCCATACGGGCCTTCGGATTATCCTTCATTTTTCCTTTAATATTCATTACTGTATTGAACACATTATCAAACACATTTTTCTCTACATGCATCACATCCAAATTATGTCGTATCAATAGGGTCGGCCAATACGGTAGTTCCCAAAAAATAGATTTTTTCGTCCAATTGTGATCCTTCCCAAATCCACGGAAGGGTGTAGGACTGCGGGCATCTGTTAATACATCTTAAAAGTATCGCAATCTTCTTAGAATCTCTATGCCGGACAATGTAAACACCCCAAATTTACACTCACCTTCTTGACATTGCCTTTAATCGGCACATTTCAGTTCTCCAGAAGCAATGAAGGGCAAAATAGTCATTTTTAAAGATTGAACCTGGCAGAAGGTCCTAAATTTTACTCTTGAGCCTCAAAATTTCTATATTTAGGTTCAGAGACATCTTCAAATTGCAAAATTTCAAAATCCTTTTCTGGGCAAAAAGATAGAATTTCCAAGTCCTGGCTCAGAGTAGCATTTCTTGAAACGGGTCTCTGCATAGCATTGCATGAACACTTTGCATCATTTCATTGCACAGCATGTCATTTTGAGATCCAGAACTCCTGATTTTCAAAATTGTCAATCCAGATTTGATTTTAAAGTTTTCAAAATTGACTTTGAAACCCTAGGTTTTAAAATTATCAATTCTTCCCATTTTACCCCCAGGACCCCGGATTATGAAAATTTTTCTCAAGAAAACAATCTGGATGGTTTTAATATTTCGAAATTTCGCCAGTTGAAGAGAGGGGGGACACAATTCAAAATTCATAAAATCTTATTTCAAACTTTCACAAAAGAGCTCCGAGTTTCCCTACTTCTTTCAAAATTTCGCCCTGAAGAACCATTTTCTTCCAAGTTTTGAAATCAAGCCAAATTTTGCCTACTATTATGAAATTTCCAAAAATTCCACTTGGCTCTTATTTCAAATAAGTGACGTGGGACCCGCCTCAAGGTGGTGTCACACTAGAATTTTCAAATATTTCTTTTATTTTCAAAACAGTGCCCATCTGGAAGTGGAATTCTTTTATTTGATTTAATTTTTAATAAAATACTTAGTGGGCCCACGTAGGTGGCACCCCACTAAGGCTTCTTGCCAAGAAAAGCAAAAATTTGTTTTCTCAAAAGGTTTTCAAATTCAGCTGAGGTGGCACCACCAAAACAAAATTCATTTTTTTTTTACTTTATTACTTTTCAGCCCCAAAAAGGAGCCACCGTGAAACCCTACCAAGATTTTAAATTTTACCTAAGTTTAGGAGCCGCCCCCTCTCAAAACGGCGAGTCCCTTGTTTTAAAAAGGATTTCAAAAAATTTCAAAAGTTAGTTTTTTTTTTTTAACTTATCAAAAAAAAAAAATCTCTCAAAACGAAGCCCGAGCTTTGGGCTGAAAAGGCGGACAATTCTTTCAAAAGTGAGGCTTAGGCCATCCGAAAGGGGACGGGGGATTTTTTTTTCCTAAGCCTTCAGCGCCTCCTTCACGAATCCCCTCCTCGGCTAGCAGGAGAGAGCTCTTGGAAACCCTTTTGGCAAAATCCCTCTGATCCCCCTTTGAGATTCAATCCCCCTACATCGCCTCTCTCCCACTCTTCCAGCAGAGGGTGGCTCTCCGACTCATTCTCTCCCCTCCTGCGGTTTCTTGCTTCCAACACCTTTCAACAAAAGACCCAAGAGAGGGAAAACCCTCCGCTCCCCCTGAAGGCTTGACCCATCCCTGGAGATTCGATCCCTCTGAAGGAAACATCCTCTACAACCTCTGCCGAATCAAGGTAAAAGGCCTTCTTTACATCTGCATCTAGGTGAATTAAGCATCAAGTTTGCACCAGTTGCAATGCAAACCCGTCGCAGTAGTTGACGTAGCTTGCACCCTGGTTTATCTAATGTGTCAAGAATCGATGATGCCGTTCAATGGCATCATCGATTCAACGTGGATGTCAAAGTTTATCAAATCACTATCCCCTTTAAAAAAAAAAGAAAAAAAGAAAAAAAAGAAATTTTCTTTTAGTCTTTTTCTTGTGTTCATTCCAATGTCCTGAATATTCCAAATGATGGCTTCAGATCAGTTTAGTGGGTATTGGTTTCATCCTATTACATACCCATGATTTACCCTTACCTAAGAAGATTTTTTTTTTTTTAGTAAATTTCATTTTTTTAATCTTCTGCAGACACAGCAACTAAGGTTTCGGGTGTTAGTTGGGCTAATCTTCTCATCATTGTATGATTCTTTTTTTTTTTTCTTAAAATTGGTTTCAAAATCTTCGGCAGTGCTTTGGTTTTCTGCAGATTTACGTGGTTTTCATTAAAATGTTCGCATACAGTGGAGTAAAATGATAGCCAACAAGGCCTATGGTACAGTGAAGGTGTTCTTAACCAGGACACCATATCTTTCTTTTACCTGTATTCAATCCTATTACTTGTATCATTATACTTTATGGGGGAATACCCTGTCATATATCTATGCCTCTCATTTTTTTTTGTAACATCACCTTTTAATACTTGTGCAATCCCTGTTCTCGCTGGGCTCATAGAGGAATGTGAAGGGGTATAGTTTCCAGTTTGCACTAATGGATATTGTAGTGCAGGGTACACAGTTATCAGCTAATTTTTTTTTTTTTTTTTATGTTCTGTTGATAATTTCCATAGCCATTTTTGTTTATTATCAGATCAATTGCAACTTTAGATACAATCATTTCTGCAAAATTTTGGATAAAAGGGATTGTCATGATTCGAACCTCTGTGGTATGAGATTATGTTGCTGTGAGATTCGCTGTGGAAGTCTGACCCAGCGAAAAGGATTATTCAGACTAAATGGCATCTGTGTTTGTCCAGCTGGGCATAACTTCTAGCCGTGATATGATTTCCAAACTTTCCTGCGTGAGCATTTGGATAATGTACTAAGATATAAATACTTACAATGACCTATTTAAGTAGTTCAGAGTCATTTTTTTTTTTACTTATATACCACCTGCGTGTTGTATGCTCCATCACTATGTCTGCTTTATCTATAACAGGCTCACCATCATGTCTGTATGCTATCATTCTGTTACATTAGCAGTCAAGTAGTTCCTTCTTATTAAGGCATCAATCATATAATGTGTTCTACAAGAGTTCTTTGTAAAGTTTGTTGATAAATTTGGCAGGTTTTGATGGTGTATAATGTGATCTAATTAAGTAAGACTGATTTGCAGGTTCATGCAATAGTTTTTTTTTTTTTGGCACTATGACAGGCTGTTTAATATGTACATGTCGTCAGTTTAATCCTTGCCTATCCCATTTTTTTAGTTTTTAATACAACAGGGCATACACATTTCTTATCTCTTTATATCTACTAAGTTATTTCCTGGGTATTTATAAGTCTGCATTAGTTTCCCTTTTATTTAGCTGTCACTATACAACATTCACTCTGTCTTCACTTCCAATACCCCACCGAGGTTCCTGCAGATACCCCCATCTGTGGTCCCACGTTCCAATCATATTTTTCCTGCTCCTAAACTCCTGCCATTATAAATTTGTTTCAACAACGCTGTGTGCAATCTCACTGATGACCCATTGTGGCAGTGACTATTCATATTGGAAAACAGTTAGCAGAAAAGGGCATTGTGAGTAAAGAAGAGTTTATGAGTATGACTGTGGCTGAACTCTAGATTGGCCAGCATCATCCTTGTGTATTGTAATCGTCCACCACCCTTCCATTCATTCCTGTTAGAACATCAGTGTCCCAACCCCTTTATCCTGTATATCAACATTTCAAGTCTACGTAGCTGCCTCCTTGCCCCTGCCACGGCATTACCTCCACGCTGTTCATACCCAGCATTGTCTCAATTTTTTTTATATACATTTTATTTCATTATGTAACATAGGCTTTGCATTTTCATGCAATTCAGCCCTAGCCAACTATTGCTTTGGGCATTCAACATTGGATATTTTCCCTGCACATAGTTCATTTCATCATACAATCCATTCCCTGCATTTGATCATTAATACCTCCGTCATAGTACGTTGTAATGTCATTATCGTATTGGATATCACCGATATGCCAGATACAACCCATTATCTGTAAATATCATCATTTTCACATATTCCGTATATCCTTAATCAGTGTTGTATGTTATGGCACCCCATAGCCCAATCTCATGTTTCCAGTCATCCGTATCCTGGCATATATCTCATATGTATAATATAGGTGCAAAATTGGTTTTTTTTTTTTATAAACATATATGTTTGTATATACCTTTATAAACATATACGTATATATGTATGTGTATTTCACTGTATATCTTGAATTTCCATTCCTTGTACTAAGTCTCATTTTGCAGGATAACCTGGAGGATGCTGATTCTTTCATACCATTTTTCTTTTCTTTTTTTCATTTTGACTTATGTCAGAGATGTAATAATCAATTTGGAATAATATTTACCTTTATTGCTTAGACTAGGATGCATATCATATAGTTTGAATTTATGCAATATCCTGCTTATGTGATGCATGCATCTTATTTCAAAAGCACTATGGATGTACACGAATGGCACGTGCACCAACTCTTAGGGAGTTGATGAACTCGGTGGAGTCCATATTTACGGAATATGGACGAGACCCAGATCCGTCATCTTTCTACCAGTCACATTGAGCCTACACTCTTAGGCTATCTTAAAATGCACATCATATTTCTAGTATTTTCAAAACCATGTGCATTAAATCAAATAAACTCTGAACATATTCATGGCCACAGTCAGAATATGTGAAGGATTTATTTTGACTTAATACACATTTTTCCAACAAATTTCTTAGAAAGTCTTCCAAAGTGATTCATACATTCATATCATTTGCATCATGAAACCATTGGTTTTCTCATGATTCTCTCAAGAAAACTTCATTCTCAAGAAAATCGATTTCTCAAGAAACTCTGAGAATTTTTCAAAATCGGTTTTCTCAAGTCAAGTTTTTCCACAGTTTTCCATGGGAAAAGGTCATTTTCCCAAGATTTTCAAGAGAAGTCTCTCACCTTTCTCAAAGTCAAAATCGATTTCCAAGTATTTCAAGGTCAAGATTCTCAGGTTTTCAACTTCCCAAGTTTCAATTTTCCTTTTCCACGAGGGCTTCCCAGTGAATTTCCATCATTTTCCTAAGAAAACTCTCAAAGTCCAAGTTCTCCTAAGAAGTGTTTCCCTTTTCAAATGTTCACCTTTCTCTCAAGAATCATTTCTATTTTCCCAGGATTTTCAACCATTCATGATTTTCCCAAGTCTTTATGAACTTCCTCGTGATTTAAAAAAAACCCTTTTTCATCTGAGTTTCCTGAGAAATTGACTTTCATCTTTTTTCTGAGAGATTCTTTTCAACTTCAAATATTTTCCAAGCATACATCATGTTTTCCCAAGTTGCATTTTCCAAAATCTCATAGCACATGCCTGAATTCTCTGTGCATTTAGGATAGAACATGATTTTAATGATTTCACTAAGTCAAGCACAATTTTGGTCCTTGGTTCGATTACCCCTGTTAAAGGCGGCAGGAACGGTCGAACCTCGTACCGACAGGTCGAGCCCCATCCCATGGATTTTCCCGCAATTTTCAAAACGAAGGTGAGTATTTCAAAAACAATTTCCAAAATCCGGTCAAGTTTGAATCGCGAAAGCGTTTCCCTCTCTCTCTTCCGCAAGGAAGGGAAGACGGGGAAAATTTTTGCGATGATCACAGGTTTGGCGACCGTGATGGGACCTGTCTTTGTCTGATCAAAATTATGCTTGACTTAGTTCAATTATCGAAATTATGTTCACAAAATGTCAGCTCTTTTACTTTTGATATCATGCGAACCTAGGAGCCTAGATTCTGACCTAGCTGACATTGACTGCATATAGACTAGGCATGGTTTGGTAGGACCAGATTGAGGAGAAATTTTCATGTTCACATAGACTTAGGTCTAAATACAACTCTCCTTAATTTAGGATCTGAATGCAAACAATGTATGCTTCCTCAAAAGATTTTCAAACATCTATCTCTCTAGGACTTAGAGCCATCTATTTCTTACATGTGATCATTTTTCAAAACCTCAATTACCTATTATTACCTGGTCTTCACGTTGCTGGGCTCTCTTTCAGAACCCTAGTTCGGGACAGAGCCTCACAACTGGGCCAACTATTTGGGTTAACACCCCCCTACCACGTACCGCGGGCCACAGTCCAAAGTATATCGGTAGGCGCTCAAGGATGTTGGAAAACCTCACCTTAGAACCGGAGTTGAAATTCTATGCTACGTACCTCGGATTTCGGTTCAAGTATATCGGCATAACTGGATTGGACAAAGATGATCTGAACTTAGAGTTAGGATTAGGGTCCTACAGCTGTTTTCAAAATGATGCATTTAGAGTCGGCCTTTTAGGGAGTGCTGGATGTGCATAAGTGTTTGTGCAGGATGTGATTGTATGTTATTTCCTCAATTCTTTGTATTTCCCAATGTTTTCCAACTTATTAGGCCTTTTTCAAAATATCCTTATTTTCCACGAGATACTTTTCTCAAACCCTCGATGATTTTCTCAAGTATCCCTTTTCTTTCAAAACTCCAGATGGCTTCCCATTCTACCTTTCTACTGGATCTCAAATTTCCCACTGCATTTTTTTATCCTGCCTGCAAAAATTTTCAAAATTTCTCACATTTTCCTAAGTCTCATTCTGAGTCTTTCTCTGTTTTCAGTTTGATGGCATCCAATCAAGTCGATCCTATCTTTCCTGAAGGTCACATCTCCTACGAGGTGCGACAAGGTCGTCCTAAACATCGAGCCCTTAGCACCGGAACTTTCATTCCCCGGTGGTACTATTCCTGGCTAAAAAGCTTTTCCCGAATGTTCCCGGACCATTTGAGCGAGTGCGGATTAGAACTGGCATCAGCAGTCGGAAAGCAGACCATCAATGGCAACCTGATCCATGCAATGGCGGAGCGATGGAATCCTCGAACGTCCACCTTCTGGTTCCCATGGGGAGAAATGACCGTCTTAATGGATGAATTTTCAGAAATCATGGGGTTACCAGAACCAGCCGGTCAACCAGGAGACTCATTAGAGCATCAATTCCTTATCAATGTAAAGGGTTTGGACCCCCGAGACTCTTTAGCTCGTATGACAGGCCGCCGATCTTGGCCTCTGATCCAATTGGAAGGAAATGAATATGTTGACCTACTTGAGTTGTACCGCCAGTACGGGACCTTCGTCGAAGTCAGCTCGCTATCAAGAACAACCAAAGAAAGGATTCAGAATGCAATGGTTCTATGCACTGTAGGATTATCCCTCTTCCCAGATGGACAAAACTACATGGACATCAGGATAATCCAACTTATGAGAAGATGGGGAAGTCGGCAAACCAATCGCCTCTCCATAGCCATGGCAGCGCTCGCCTTCCTATATCGAGGTCTGACTCGATTCTCGCTTGGAGAATCCATTTTAGTTGAAGGTTGCATCTACGCACTTCAGTCCTAATTTTTCCAACACGTTCCAGCCTGAGCAAGCTCTTTCAGATACAATGGTCAAGAACTCCTTCTAGTGGCGCAGTACCGGTCTATGATCAACAACATTCAAGAGGATGACGTAGTCTGGGACTATTTTGATCGACAGCTGTCTCCTCCCAGATATACGTACGCTTATGGCAAGCGATTCAAGTTGCTGGGACCTTTCTTCTGCACTTATTACCAACCAGAGAGATGTGTTCGACAGTTCTCTCAAAGGCAGCAGTACGTTGAAGCCCGCTTGTTATCAAAAGTTATGGCAGAGTTTGATCTCACCTCCGCGCAATGGTCCGGGGCATATCATTCTGCCCGCTACAGCTGGGATTCCTTTGTCTCTCTTAAAATCTTTCCTGGTCCTAGAGTATCTGCTGATTATCATGAATGGTGGCAAATTGTTTATCCTCCACCTCTTTGTCAAGATCAATAAAAGTTTAATTTTCTCATTTCAATAAAGTTTTCTTTCTCTCTATGATGGTTTGACGACCTCGCCTAGGTAACAAGGCGCATTTTTCGTTGTTTTTTTCTCTTTTTAAATGACAACACAATTATAGTGATTCTCGCGACGACTCAGTCCCTAGTAATGGGATATCTTTTCAAATTGTCTGTCATGTTTCCAGCAAATTTTTCTTCCAAAAAACCAATTCCTACAGAATCTAATCAGATCTTTGCCCTACAGACGGCATCCATATCATTTGATGGTTGAGACAAGATCAGGCAAGAGAACAACAACATTGCAGTACTCGTCGGCCTCAGAAGAAGAGATGGGTTCCCCTCGATCCGAGAAGAGTCAAGAGCAACAGCAAGAAGATGACGGCATAGACCCTCAAATGTATGCCATGTTCAGAAAAATGATGAATAAGATGATGAATGAACAGCCCGGGACCAGCTCAGAAAGGGATCCATTTAGAGAAAAGTTTCATGGTCGCAGGAGTAAGAAGGCTCCCAAGAAACGGATCCAGCCAGAGGAAATCTCAGATGAATCAGACTCCATTGAAGATACAGATGAAGAATATGAAGTGCCTTCGGCATTTCAGAAACGTGGCCAAAGTAAAAGTCGCAAATCAAAGAGCCGAGATAAAGAAAAACCTTTGCAAGCGCAATTCAAGGAAATGGCCCGAGTTGTCAAGGATCTCCAAGCCCGCGACACGGGCAAGAAAGTCTTCACCAGTGAGGACTTCTATGACGGCTTAGAAGGGGATGATGATCTGGAGAATCTTCCCCGTAAATTCATCAAGTTCGATGGTTCTGGCGACCCAAAAGCGCATCTCGTCACTTTCTTTGCCGAATGCTCGAGGTTCAAAAGGGATAACCGAGCATTGTTTCTATGCTTCCCCCGCAGCTTGGAAGGAGTTGCAGCCAAGTGGTATGCTGAGCATATCAACCCCATCGAACTCAAGGAGTTCGACAAAGTTGTGAATCTCTTTATTGAACGCTTCTTGTTCAACACAGAGGCGCTTCCTACATTAAGTCATCTCTGCAATTTGAGGTAGAATGAGAATGAAAAGGCACGGGACTTTATTCACAGATGGAGGTCAGCCTGTAACAAGATGAGGGATCCTATCTCGGAAAGGCATGCATTGTCCCTGATCCTCAACAATTTTTCGCAGCCGTTAAGAGGATTGATCTCCACAGCGCCATCCAGGACCTTCATTGAGTTGACTGAACGAGCCGAATGGCTCAAACTAAGTGTGGAAAATGGAGTCTATGAAGGCTTCACCTTTTCCAAGAAACAACTCCCAAGGTGAGGAGAAAAAGAAAGCTCACTTCACTTATTCTGCCAGCAACAGCAACAAAGGCCAAAATCGATACAAAGGGCAGAAGAAAGATTACTGCTACGGCATAGGCAGTTCGAACAACAAGGATCAGAAAGCAAAGCCTGCTCCTCAGTACAGCAAGCCTCCTCAGCAGGATCAAGGGCCGAAGCTGCGCGAGAAAGCTAAGCATGAAGGATGGAGTTACGACAGAAAGTTTACTCCTCTTGACCAAACACTCGAGGATGTACTCGAGTATATGCTATCAAAAGAAATGGTTAAGTTGCCCAGATTGGCTGTTCCCCTTGTGCCCATGGGGAAATGGAAAGATCAGTTCTGTAAGTTCCACAGGACAGTGGGGTACAACTCCGAGAACTGCTTTGTTCTCAAAAACATCGTGCAAGATCTCATTGAAAAAAATCTTTTAGTGGAAGGAGAAGATGGATATTCTCAATCAGCCATTTCCTCCACACACCACAGCACTAGTGTCGGCACAGCCATTCTTACCACATGAGCACATCAAGCCATGTTCTGCACAAGACCTACAAGTTCAGCACCAGGTATCGGTACTACGACAAGCAGCTCCAGATTCCAAGAAGATGGACTTAATTTCAGCATTCGGCAAAATGAAAGTTTCGGAAGCACCTGTAAAGTCAGCCCCCAAGTCAAAGGGAACTCCTGACTTCCTCAAGCAAATCATCAAACCTAGGCCAAAAAGGTCAAGTCAGAAGCCTCTTACCGCTCTATCCAATGTCTCCATCCTTGACTTGGCCAAGAATTCTAGCAAGCACCAGCAAGTACTGGATGATTTACTCAGGAAAATCAAGGTTAAGCCCAATACCACTCCTGAAGATATGGCACAAATTGTGAACTCCGCCATGACCAATGCACCAATTACCTTCTCGGATGAGGACCTTCCAAAACCTCATTCATTTCACAATAATGCTCTGTACATTTTCGTTCGAGTCAGAGGAATGACAGTACCCCATGTGCTAGTAGATGGAGGCAGCAACCTCAATATATGTCCCGAGATGACCGCAAAAGCATTAGGGATCAAAGATGAAGAATACATCCCAGAACACATCACAATATATGGATTTGACAACTATGGTCAAACAACAAAAGGGAAGATATTCCTGGAGGTGTTCATCAACTATTCAGTGCATTCAGTGCTTTTCCACGTGGTTAATGTACCACCAACCTACAACTTGCTGCTCGAAAGGACGTGGATTCATAATGCTAATGCAGTGCCTTTCACCCTCCATCAATGTGTAAAATGGTCAAAAGGTGGAATGATAACCACGGTATTGGGAGAAGACCCAGAAGAAAGGCTCCCGCAGCCCATGATTCCTCGGCCATCATTCAATGCGGATATTCCCAGCATCAGGGAAAGCGAAGAGATCAACCTCGGAGAAAATCGAGAAATACTTCAGGCATCATCAGAGCCATCTCTGCACACGGTAGCCATGACCCGATGGAAAGGTCCTCAATTTTTCAAGGTTGGAGGCCAGATCAACTACAGTACCATTAAGGACCACCCACTGTTTCCCCAATTCATGAAGGCAAAAAAGGGATTCGATTTGCTCCTAAAGCATGGTTATCAACCCTTCAAGGGACTCGGCAAGAATGAAGATGGCCGCATCGAGCCAATGATCCAGAAACATCGTCCCCACAGAGCAGGACTAGGGTTTGCCGGCGAAAGCTCGTCAAAGGAGACTGTTTTTGTCAAAGGGGCACAATGAAGACCATTTGTTATTTTCTTTCTATTCTTTTCCAAATAAATGTCTCATTTTACCAATGTCATTGATCAATTCAATCAATAAAATTCCAAGTTTCTTTGTCTATCCGGATTCCATCTACTCCCTTCCTGTCTATCTCTTCATTTTATAATTCGATTGTATGCATGGTTCTCTTCAAATGATTGCTTGTCTTACTATAGGCCGATTTATCTGAACCAGATTTCCGCTCCAAAATTTCAGAATGACTCCTCGGACAATTAAGAAGCTCATTCTCAATCCCAAGGCTTTTAAAAAGTCGGCAACAATTCACAGAGTCAAAGCAATCACCAAAGATGGCCAGATTGCAAAGCGATCAGATGATTGTGCAGAATATGATCAGTCTCTTCAGGAATTACCGGAGTTCGCCGCTGTTCAGAAGCAAGATGAACCATCTCCTCTAGTACAAGATCCAACCGAAGATGTTAATATCGGTTCAGAGGAAGATCCCAAAATTCTCCAGATCGGAACCAGTCTGAGTTCAGAAGAAAAGAAAAGGCTTACAGATTTTCTCAAGAGGCATGAAAAAGTGTTCGCATGGACATATGAAGACATGCCGGGCTTAGACCCCAAATTGGTCGAGCACTGACTCGTCTTGAAACCGGATGCTAAACCAGTTAAGCAGAAACTGAGAAAAATGGATCCCAGAATAGAACAGCAGGTCAAGGAAGGACTCGAAGATTTGCTCAAAGCAGGATTTATCCGAGCTATTGACTACCCGGATTGGTTAGCCAATATCGTCGTTGTTCCAAAGAAAAGTGGCAAAGTAAGGATCTGCATAGACTTCAGAGACCTCAATAAGGCAACTCCGAAGGATGACTATCCACTTCCAAGCATCGATCTTCTAGTCGATAGCACGGCAGGACATGCTATGTTCTCTTTCATAGATGGATATTCCGGCTACAATCAGATTAAGTTGGCCGCCCGCGACCAATCCAAAACTTCTTTTACCACGCCTTGGGGCACTTTCTGCTATACGGTCATGCCTTTTGGGCTCAAGAATGCTGGAGCAACATATCAACGGGCAATGACGGTTATCTTTCACGATCAAATGCGCAAAATCATGGATGCATATGTTGACGATATTCTCTTGAAATCTAAAGAGGAAGAAGATCACCTCGAAGCGCTTAATCAAGTCTTTAAGCGACTCATTCTTTATAAGTTAAGGCTTAACCCATAAAAATGTGTCTTTGGAGTCGAATCAGGCAAATTGCTGGGTTTTCTGGTTAGCAAAAAGGGAATTGAAGTCGACCCAGCCAAAGCAAAGGCTATTATTGATATGCCACCCCCAAAAAATCTCAAAGAGTTGCGTAGCCTTCAAGGACGCATACAATCAATTCGGCGATTCATTTCCAACTTGGCGATGAGATGTGAACCTTTCAACCACTTACTCAAAAAAGGAGTGAAGTTCGAATGGGGACCAGAGTGTCAGCTATCGTTCGATCGGATAAAAAAGTATCTTCTCAATCCTCCTATCTTGAAGCCGCCGGAATTGGGAAAACCTCTTTTGTTATACATCTCAGTCAATCAAGTTGCATGCGGCGGATTCTTGGCGCAGTACAAAGAAGGCAGCTTAATAGAGCATGCTATTTACTATGTGAGTAAGACTTTCATAGATTATGAAAAGAGATACTCTCATATAGAGAAGACCTGCCTAGCTCTGGTATGGATGTGTCAGAAGCTAAGACACTACCTGTTGGCATCAGAAGTCAAAATCCTGTCTAAACTCAATCCTCTCAAGTACATTTTGGAGCAACCCTTCCTCAGCGGACGAGTCGCCAAATGGCAAGTCTTATTGATGCAGTATGACTTAGAATATGTCTCGCAGCAATCGATCAAAGGCCAAGCAATTGCCGATCAATTGGCGGATTTTCCTCTGGCAGAAGAAGTGAAAGCCGAAGATGACTTCCCTGATGAGCAAATATGCAACATCCAGCGATACCCGATCTGGAATTTGTTTTTCGACGGTTCCAAGAATATGGCTGGAATAGGCATCGAAATCCTATTAATCACTCCAAAAAAAGAGATGATTCCGTTTTCTCTCAAGTTAGATTTTCAATGTACCCACATGGCTGAATACGAAGCCCTGATTCAAGGTCTAAAGATTCTGTTAGACTTCAATATCAAGAGAGTACATGCCTACGGTGACTCATTACTTGTTGTCAATCAAGTTCGAGCCGAATGGCAAGTCAAAGATTAGGAGCTACTTCCCTATCAAAAAATTGTTTTAGCTCTTGCCAGCAAGTTTGAAGAATTTCAGTTATTCCACATCAAGAGAGATTTTAATCAAGTGGCCGATAGCCTAGCCAGTTTAGGCTCCATTATGGCATTCAAGAATGGAGAATCTTGTTGCTCTTTTGAAATTGGCAGACTTGACCAACCTGCTTTCCTTCCAGCGGAGCGAGTACACCAAGCTGAGCAAAAGAAGAAGCCTTGGTATTACAATATCAAAACTTTCATAGAAACTGGCGAATTTTCCCCAGAATGTTCAAAGAAAGAGCAGCGAGCAATCCAGCTTATGTCCACTCGATATTTCATTTTGGCCAATGTCCTCTATCATCGTGGATTCAGCTCTGAGTATTCCAGATGTTTAGATGAAGAAGAAGCCAAAGAAGTCGTGCGAGAAGCACACGAAGGCATCTGTGGTGGCCACGTTGGCTACCAAACCCTTGTCAAGCAAATCATCAGAGCAGGTTACTACTGGAAGACTATGCAACAAGACTGTTATCATTATGTGAAGAAGTGTGTGCAATGCCAGATACACGCACCTTCTATTCATGCTCCGGCAACTTATTTACAGTCTGTTGTCTCTCCATGGCCATTTTCTATGTGGGCCTTCGATGTCGTAGGTCCCATCACTCCTTCAGCTTCAAATGGCCACAAATACTTCCTAGCCGCAACAGAATACTTCACCAAGTGGGTAGAAGCTATCACTCTTCGCACAGTAGAGGGCCGACACGTGGTCTCTTTCATTCACAAGAACATCCTTTGTCGTTTTGGCATCCCACATGACATTGTGTCAGACAATGGCAGTCATTTCAAGAATGAAAAGATGAAGACATTCTGCTCAAAGTTCAAAATCTATCATCATTTTTCCGCTCCCTACTATCCTCAAGGGAATGGTCAGGAAGAGGCCACCAACAAGATTTTAATTCGTATCTTGGAGCGAACTGTGGAAACAGGCCGTGACTGGCATGAGAAGATCCACGATGCACTATGGGCCTATCGGACCACCATTCGCACTCCAACGAATGCTACTCCATCAGAACTGGTCTATGGAACAGAAGTAGTGTTGCCGCTACATGTTCAGAAGCCCGCTTTGAAATTCGCATCGCTTCTGCAATTACCTCTTGATCAATAGCAGCAACAGCGACTAGTACAATTAGACTTGCTCGATGAGAGAAGGCTAAAAGCAGCAGAACACGCTCAATCCTATCGCCAGAGAGTAGCCAGGCAATATGCGAAGTCTGTCATCGAAAGAAGATTCAAAGTCAATGATTTAGTACTTCGATCCACAGCTTATCTCAAGCATCGTCCAGGCGGCAAATGGTCGCCAAATTGGGAAGGCCCATATGTCGTCAAAGAAGCATTACCCCGCAACTCATATCGGCTCATCAACGTCGATGGGGTAGAATTGCCAGATCCCATTAATGCTCGACACTTGAAAAAGTTCTATACTTAAAAATTTTAGTCTCCTCTTGTAATCTTTTCGTTTCCTTCAAATAATGATTCAACTTTCTTTCCTAGTTACACCGGGGCATTTTAAAAATTTTGTTCTGTATGCAGGCAGGATAAACAAATTCCTCATTCCACGCACTTATGCATTCATACGCATCCATTCGCATTCATTTGCACTCAACTGCATTAACAACAGTCCGATCAGTATTGGGATTTCAACAAATAGTCCCCTCACAATTCCTAAATAATTCAAAATTTGGAAGGTAATCACCAATACTGAACCAAAACCCAGTGCTCGAACTGGTATTATTTCAAAATCCAGAGTTTAAACTGGTACATTTTCAAAATCCCAACTTTTCGAAAAACCGAGTTCCGACTCGGATTTATATTCAAATCATTTTCCTTTGTTGATCTGAGTTCTGACTCGTGATCTCATTATCTTGTTTGAGCTCTGACTCGAGCTCTTCATTTTCCTTTGTTGATCCGGGTTTCGACTCGAGATCTTTATACTTTACTCAAGCTGAAACCCGAGCTTGTCATTTTCTTTTGTTGATCCGAGTTCCGACTCGAGATCTCTCTATATTTACTCGAGCTCTGGTTCGAGCTCTTCATTTTCTTTTGTTGTTCCGGGTTCCGACTCGTGATCTCTATATTTTATTCGAGCTCTGACTCGAACTCATCATTCTCCTTTGATTGATCCAAGTCATTTCAATCATCAGGGTCTGTCAATTGCTTGAATTTGACATTTTGCCCTCCAGATTCCAATTTAAATCTTTAAATCAGGCAATTCTCCAATTTCGACCTTCGGGTCACCCAATTTCCAATTCTCAATTTCAATTACCAATTTCCAATTTTCGACCTTCGGGTCAATCAATTTCCAATCTTTAACCTTCGGGTCACTCAATTTCCAAATTTCGACCTTCGGGTCACTCAATTTTCAATTTCGACCTTCAGGTCACTCAATTCTCCATTTCGACTTTCGAGTCACAATTTTGACCTTTTGGTCAACCAATTCTCAATCTCGACCGTCAGGTCATCCTATTTCGACCTTCGGGTCATTCAATTTCCAGCAACCAATTTTCCAATTTCCAATTTCGACCTTTGGGTCAATCAATCCCAATATCCAATTTCAATCATTTTCTCTTGCGAGAGACCCTTTTAGGGAGAGTTCGAGGGAGCTCGTTCTTTTCGCATGCTATCCAACTCGTTCACTTAGCCCCTTTTCAGGGAGAGTTTGAAGGGACTCGCGTCTTTGTGAACCATTTGCAAAATAATTTCCAATTTCACACGAGGAACCCCTTTAATAGGGAGAGGCTCGACGAAGACTCGCTTTTCTTGTGACCCCCCAATTTCATACTAGGTCATTTTCGCCATGAAGGACCCTCTTTGCAGGGAGAGTGTGATGGACTCGTTCCTTTCATGACCCAATTTTCAGACCTCACTATTATCGGCCCCCTTTCCATAAGAGAAGCCTAATATTAGGGAGCTTTGACGAAAGCTTAATTTCTCTTCGAAAGTCCGTTTTGCAAACACCTCCTCTTCAGGGAAGAGAGGAGTATTTCCCATTTCCCATTCAGGTAAGGGCTAAGCCTGAGTCTCTCTTTTTGGGGAAAAAGAGAGGAGAATTTTCGTCATGGATGTGTTGGGCCGGATTTCAAATACTCACTTTCACCAAGGATTTCAAGAAAATTTTGTCGATTTGTCAAATCAATTATTTGTTGATTTCAGAATCTTTACGACACAAATCTTCATTTCAGTCTGCCTTTAGCATTACTTCCAAAAGAGTGAAGCTTTTGCGAGAAGAGATTCAAAACTCAAATTCTTTCTATTGGCCAACCAAAAGGATGAAGGATAAATCCTCGATATGGCCAGCAAAGAAGATTCGGTGTTATTGCAAAGCCATAAATGATTGATATTGATCGCAGTCAATGGCACATCTTTAAAGATTATTCTTGTAAAGACGAGGCAGTGGAAATATCCTGAGTGCTAGAAAAGAGAGAATTTACCCAAGCCCCGTCTCCTCAAAATCACCTAAGCTGCAATTAAGTATCCGCAAAAGGGATCTCTCACTTGTCATCAAGATGAAGACGAATTAAGCGAATAGACCCCCGGGGCCAAAGAAGATTCAAAACATCTCCAAGATGACGGAGTTTGTGACGGATCCTTCCAGGGAGAGTCCAAAGCACTGTCAAGATGAAGGCAGATGCGCTGAACATCTCGACAATCCCTAAAAGATATTTAATTTCATCTATCATCCAAAAATCTCCAAACCCATAGTCCAAGAAGGATCGAAACATCTCCAAGTTGAAGGAGTTTGTGACGTACCCTTCCCAAAAGAGAGCAAGAGAGGAAAAAGAAAGAGAGAAAAAGTCAGAACATCTCCAAAATGAAGGAGAATGTAGCCAGAACACCAGAGGGTCAAAAGAGTGCAGAAAGATTATCATGAGAGAAGCTCCCAGGATATCAAACTGCCAAATCTATCAAGAATCCTCTTTAAATTCGTGAAATTCTATTATCAATACTCCTTCATCAATTGCTTTCATAATATCAAATTCTCTTTCTTGTTCATATCAAGGAAATTGATAACCTCCTGGAAGAAGGTCAATCGCAAGCAATTTGGATGCTAAATCTTGATTCTACGAAGTGAACCTTGTTTGGAGGTAATGCTTTGGGTAGAAAAGAAAGAATATCTTTGCAGTCATGTGCAACATTTTCAAAAACTTTGAATCAACAACAGAATTCTCAATATTTTGACAATATTTTCTAGCTATCATGTCGTGAAGTGAGAGCTTGATATCCGTTTTTGATACATCCTGACACCAATTTTAAATCCCTCTTAAGGACTTGATTCCTTCCCTTCTTTGAGAGCATGAACTCTCAGATTTGCACACTTCCCTGTGTCCCCACTGTCCCACCATAGACAGTCCTATTTCGGTTCGAGGTCGAACCACCAATCATTTTCTCGCAAAAGGCAATTTCAAAAGCTGATTTTAGTCTCAGCAATGAGACGCCCAAAATCAATCCCTTTTCAAGCTTTAGGAACCCCATTTTCCTTCCTTTTGCAAAACCCCTGTCGGATTTATTGTAGAAAATCCGAAGGTTCCATCATGGGCTCTTCTTTCGAGGATTTCATTTTCCGCCCGATCAGGATAAGGGTACAAACCTAAGCCTCAATCAAAGAGGTATTCCATTTTCCGCCCGATCAGGATAAGGGTATAAACCTGAGCCTCAATCAAAGAGGTATTTCATTTTCCGCCCGATCAGGATAAGGGTACAAACCTGAGCCTCCTTTGAAGAGGTATTCCATTTTCCGCCCGATCAGGATAAGGGTACAAACCTGAGCCTCCTTTGAAGAGGTATTTCATTTTCCGCCCGATCAGGATAAGGGTATAAACCTGAGCCTCAATCAAAGAGGTATTTCATTTTCCGCCCGATCAGGATAAGGGTATAAACCTGAGCCTCAATCAAAGAGGTATTTCATTTTCCGCCCGATCAGGATAAGGGTACAAACCTGAGCCTCCTTTGAAGAGGTATTTCATCTTCCGCCCGATCAAGTTAAGGGTACAAACCTGAGTCTCATTTCTATGAGATATTTCATTCCCCAATCAGGTTAAGGGTAAAACCTGAGCTTCGTTCCATACGAGGTATTTCTGTCCCATCCAAGTTAAGGGCATAAAAACCTGAACTTCACTCTCATAGAGTGAATCTTTCCTCTTCATTCTCCATTTCATATCTACCATCTTCCTCGGGCTAATTTCTTCATACTCAGTTAGGTCCTTCTAACTGGGGCATTTTTATATATAGCCCAAATTTGGTGTGTTTTTCTTTGCCACTAAGCTCAACCATAAGCCGGCTTAGTAGCAAAGAGGGGCATCTGTAAACACCCCAAATTTTCACTCACCTTCTTGACATTGCCTTTAATCGGCACATTTCAGTTCTCCAGAAGCAATGAAGGGCAAAATAGTCATTTTTAAAGATTGAACCTGGCAGAAGGTCCTAAATTTTACTCTTGAGCCTCAAAATTTCTATATTTAGGTTCAGAGACATCTTCAAATTGCAAAATTTCAAAATCCTTTTCTGGGCAAAAAGATAGAATTTCCAAGTCCTGGCTCAGAGTAGCATTTCTTGAAACGGGTCTCTGCATAGCATTGCATGAACACTTTGCATCATTTCATTGCACAGCATGTCATTTTGAGATCCAGAACTCCTGATTTTCAAAATTGTCAATCCAGATTTGATTTTAAAGTTTTCGAAATTGACTTTGAAACCCTGGGTTTTAAAATTATCAATTCTTCCCATTTTACCCCCAGGACCCCGGATTATGAAAAGTTTTCTCAAGAAAACAATCTGGATGGTTTTAATATTTTGAAATTTCGCCAGTTGAAGAGAGGGGGGACACAATTCAAAATTCATAAAATCTTATTTCAAACTTTCACAAAAGAGCTCCGAGTTTCCCTACTTCTTTCAAAATTTCGCCCTGAAGAACCATTTTCTTCCAAGTTTTGAAATCAAGCCAAATTTTGCCTACTATTATGAAATTTCCAAAAATTCCACTTGGCTCTTATTTCAAATAAGTGACGTGGGACCCGCCTCAAGGTGGTGTCACACTAGAATTTTCAAATATTTCTTTTATTTTCAAAACAGTGCCCATCTGGAAGTGGAATTCTTTTATTTGATTTAATTTTTAATAAAATACTTAGTGGGCCCACGTAGGTGGCACCCCACTAAGGCTTCTTGCCAAGAAAAGCAAAAATTTGTTTTCTCAAAAGGTTTTCAAATTCAGCTGAGGTGGCACCACCAAAACAAAATTCATTTTTTTTTACTTTATTACTTTTCAGCCCCAAAAAGGAGCCACCGTGAAACCCTACCAAGATTTTAAATTTTACCTAAGTTTAGGAGCCGCCCCCTCTCAAAACGGCGAGTCCCTTGTTTTCAAAAGAATTTCAAAAAATTTCAAAAGAATTTCAAAAAATTTCAAAAGTTAGTTTTTTTTTTAACTTATCAAAAAAAAAATCTCTCATAACGAAGCCCGAGCTTTGGGCTAAAAAGGCGGACAATTCTTTCAAAAGTGAGGCTTAGGCCATCCGAAAGGGGACGGGGGATTTTTTTTTCCTAAGCCTTCAGCGCCTCCTTCTTCACGAATCCCCTCCTCGGCTAGCAGGAGAGAGCTCTTGGAAACCCTTTTGGCAAAATCCCTTTGATCCCCCTTTGAGATTCAATCCCCCTACATCGCCTCTCTCCCTCTCTTCCAGCAGAGGGTGGCTCTCCGACTCATTCTCTCCCCTCTTGCGGTTTCTTGCTTCCAGCACCTTTCAACAAAAGACCCAAGAGAGGGAAAACCCTCCGCTCCCCCTGAAGGCTTGACCCATCCCTGGAGATTCGATCCCTCTGAAGGAAACATCCTCTGCAACCTCTTCTGAATCTAGGTAAAAGGCCTTCTTTACATCTGCATCTAGGTGAATTAAGCATCAAGTTTGCACCAGTTACAATGCACACCCGTCGCAGCAGTTGACGTAGCTTGCACCCTCGTTTATCTAATGTGTCAAGAATCGATGATGTCGTTCAATGGCATCATCGATTCAACGTGGATGTCAAAGTTTATCAAATCACTATCCCCTTTAAAAAAAAAAAGAAAAAAAAGAATTTTTCTTTTTGTCTTTTTCTTGTGTTCATTCCAATGTCCTGAATATTCCAAATGATGGCTTCAGATCAGTTTAGTGGGTATTGGTTTCATCCTATTACATACCCATGATTTACCCTTACCTAAGAAGATTTTTTTTTTTTTAGTAAATTTCATTTTTTTAATCTTCTGCAGACGCAGCAACTAAGGTTTCGGGTGTTAGTTGGGCTAATCTTCTCATCATTGTATGATTCTTTTTTTTTTTCTTAAAATTGGTTTCAAAATCTTCGCAGTGCATTGGTTTTCTGCAGATTTACGTGGTTTTCATTAAAATGTTCGCATACAGTGGAGTAAAATGATAGCCAACAAGGCCTATCGTACAGTGAAGGTGTTCTTAACCAGGACACCATATCTTTCTTTTACCTGTATTCAATCCTATTACCTGTATCATTATACTTTATGGGGGAATACCCTGTCATATATCTATGCCTCTCATTTGTTTTTTTTGTAACATCACCTTTTAATACTTGTGCAATCCCTGTTCTCGCTGGGCTCATAGAGGAATGTGAAGGGGTATACTTTCCAGTTTGCACTAATGGATATTGTAGTGCAGGGTACACGGTTATCAGCTAATTTTTTTTTTTTTTTTTATGTTCTGTTGATAATTTCCATAGCCATTTTTGTTTATTATCAGATCAATTGCAACTTTAGATACAATCATTTCTGCAAAATTTTGGATAAAAGGGATTGTCATGATTCGAACCTCTGTGGTATGAGATTATGTTGCTGTGAGATTCGCTGTGGAAGTCTGACCCAGCGAAAAGGATTATTCAGACTAAATGGCATCTGTGTTTGCCAGCTGGGCATAACTTCTAGCCGTGATATGATTTCCAAACTTTCCTGCATGAGCATTTGGATAATGTACTAAGATATAAATACTTACAATGACCTATTTAAGTAGTTCAGAGTCATTTTTTTTTTCTTTTTTTTCTTTTTTTTTTACTTATATACCACCTGCGTGTTGTATGCTCCATCACTATGTCTGCTTTATCTATAACAGGCTCACCATCATGTCTGTATGCTATCATTCTGTTACATTAGCAGTCAAGTAGTTCCTTCTTATTAAGGCATCAATCATATAATGTGTTCTACAAGAGTTCTTTGTAAAGTTTGTTGATAAATTTGGCAGGTTTTGATGGTGTATAATGTGATTTAATTAAGTAAGACTGATTTGCAAGTTCATGCAATAGTTTTTTTTTCTTTGGCACTATGACAGGCTGTTTAATATGTACATGTCGTCAGTTTAATCCTTGCCTATCCCATTTTTTTAGTTTTCAATACAACAGGGCATACACATTTCTCATCTCTTTATATCTACTAAGTTATTTCCTGGGTATTTATAAGTCTGCATTAGTTTCCCTTTTATTTAGCTGTCACTATACAGCATTCACTCTGTCTTCACTTCCAATACCCCACCGAGGTTCCTGCAGATACCCCCATCTGTGGTCCCACGTTCCAATCATATTTTTCCGGCTCCTAAACTCCTGCCATTATAAATTTGTTTCAACAGCGCTGTGTGCAATCTCACTGATGACCCATTGTGGCAGTGACTATTCATATTGGAAAACCGTTAGCAGAAAAGGGCATTGTGAGTAAAGAAGAGTTTATGAGTATGACTGTGGCTGAACTCTAGATTGGCCAGCATCATCCTTGTGTATTGTAATCGTCCACCACCCTTCCATTCATTCCTGTTAGAACATCAGTGTCCCAACCCCTTTATCCTGTATATCAACATTTCAAGTCTACGTAGCTGCCTCCTTGCCCCTGCCACGGCATTACCTCCACGCTGTTCATACCCAGCATTGTCTCAAATTTTTTTTATATACATTTTATTTCATTATGTAACATAGGCTTTGCATTTTCATGCAATTCAGCCCTAGCCAACTATTGCTTTGGGCATTCAACATTGGATATTTTCCCTGCACATAGTTCATTTCATCATACAATCCATTCCCTGCATTTGATCATTAATACCTCCGTCATAGTACGTTGTAATGTCATTATCGTATTGGCTATCACCGATATGCCAGATACACCCCATTATCTGTAAATATCATCATTTTCACATATTCCGTATATCCATAATCAGTGTTGTATGTTATGGCACCCCATAGCCCAACCTCATGTTTCCAGTCATCCGTATCCTGACATATATCTCATATGTATAATATAGGTGCAAAATTGGTTTTTTTTTTTTTTATAAACATATATGTTTGTATATACCTTTATAAACATATACGTATATATGTATGTGTATTTCACTGTATATCTTGAATTTCCATTCCTTGTACTAAGTCTCATTTTGCAGGATAACCTGGAGGATGCTGATTCTTTCATACCATTTTTCTTTTTCTTTTTTTTTTTTGACTTATGTCAGAGATGTAATAATCAATTTGGAATAATATTTACCTTTATTGCTTAGACTAGGATGCATATCATATAGTTTGAATTTATGCAATATCCTGCTTATGTGATGCATGCATCTTATTTCAAAAGCACTATGGATGTACACGAATGGCACGTGCACCAACTCTTAGGGAGTTGATGAACTCGGTGGAGTCCATATTTATGGCCCTAGTCGGAATATGGACGAGACCCAGATCCATCATCTTTCTACCAGTCACATTGAGCCTACACTCTTAGGCTATCTTAAAATGCACATCATATTTCTAGTATTTTCAAAACCATGTGCATTAAATCAAATAAACTCTGAACATATTCATGGCCACAGTCAGAATATGTGAAGGATTTATTTTGACTTAATACACATTTTTCCAACAAATTTCTTAGAAAGTCTTCCAAAGTGATTCATACATTCATATCATTTGCATCATGAAACCATTGGTTTTCTCATGATTCTCTCAAGAAAACTTCATTCTCAAGAAAATCGATTTCTCAAGAAACTCTGAGAATTTTTCAAAATCGGTTTTCTCAAGTCAAGTTTTTCCACAGTTTTCCATGGGAAAAGGTCATTTTCCCAAGATTTTCAAGAGAAGTCTCTCACCTTTCTCAAAGTCAAAATCGATTTCCAAGTATTTCAAGGTCAAGATTCTCAGGTTTTCAACTTCCCAAGTTTCAATTTTCCTTTTCCACGAGGGCTTCCCAGTGAATTTCCATCATTTTCCTAAGAAAACTCTCAAAGTCCAAGTTCTCCTAAGAAGTGTTTCCCTTTTCAAATGTTCACCTTTCTCTCAAGAATCATTTCTATTTTCCCAGGATTTTCAACCATTCATGATTTTCCCAAGTCTTTATGAACTTCCTCGTGATTTCAAAAAAACTCTTTTTCATCTGAGTTTCCTGAGAAATTGACTTTCATCTTTTTTCTGAGAAATTCTTTTCAACTTCAAATATTTTCCAAGCATACATCATGTTTTCCCAAGTTGCATTTTCCAAAATCTCATAGCACATGCCTGAATTCTCTGTGCATTTAGGATAGAACATGAATTTAATGATTTAACTAAGTCAAGCACAATTTTGGTCCTTGGTTCGATTACCCCTGTTAAAGGCGGCAGGAACGGTCGAACCTCGTACCGACAGGTCGAGCCCCATCCCATGGATTTTCCCACAATTTTCAAAACGGAGGCGAGTATTTCAAAAATAATTTCCAAAATCCGGTCAAGTTTGAATCGTGAAAGTGTTTTCCTCTCTCTCTTCCGCAAGGAAGGGAAGACGGGGAAAAATTTCGCGACGATAACAGACAATCTTGAGGATGGACCTTCCGTTTCAGTTGTGCCTGCTTTAAATGCATTCTTTTGACGTCGGAACGGATGATCGCTGGGTAGAAATCGACGATGGCACTCAAACCAGCAAGGCTTCCTTCCATGCCTCAATCTAAAAGCTTTGGAATCCTCCATGCAGTACGGACAAGCCAACCTCCCATGTGTGCTCCAACCAGATAACATACCATATGCAGGGAAGTCACTGATTGTCCATAGAACAGCGACCTTCATGTTGAAATTTTGTTTTTTGTGGGCATCATACGTGGTAACATCGTCATCCCACAGTACTTTTAATTCATCAATCAATGGCCTTAGATATACATCAAGATTTTGGCCAGGTGAGGTCGGACCAGGGATCAACAGAGACAAGAAAAGATTTGGACGTTTCATACACAAGCTTGGTGGAAGGTTGTATGGAGTTACAAATACTGGCCAGCATGAGTATGGAGTTGATCTACCCCCAAATGGATTAAATCCATCTGTACATAGACCGAGTCTAACATTTCGCACTTCCATTGCGAAGTTCTGATGAGTACGATCAAAGTGCTTCCAAGCTTCAGCGTCAACAGGATGCGTGATCTTGTTTTCATCGTGTCAAACTTTATTTGCATGCCATCTCATGTGTTTAGCTGTCCTTGAAGACATATACAATCGCTGCAATCTAGGAGTGATAGGAAAGTAGCGAAGCGACTTGTATGAAACTTCCTTTGATCTCGTGCTACCATTGCCTCTTGTCTTTGGCTTGAACCGAGGATGCCCACATGACGGGCATGATATGTTGTTTTCCTGCTCCTTGAAATACAACATGCAGTGATTTGGACAAACATCAATCTTTTTGTAACCCATACCTAGAGCGTTGACCATAACTTTCGCACGATAGAAATTTTGTGGCAATTTCTCATCTTTGAGCAACATACTCTTCACAATCATGCACAAACGGTCAAAACATGATTGACTCAAATTATACTCGGACTTCAAATTCATTAGTTGAAGAACTGCAAGCAAGATAGTGTGACTCTCACAACCGTTCCAAAGTGGCTCATCAGCATCTCTAAGTAAATCATAAAATCTACTAGCTGCATCGTTTGGTGATTCTTCATCTACGGCAGTTCTTACATCACTAGAACTCATAGCAGAACCCAGTTCTGTTCCTGCGGCATCAAATATCAAATTCGTATATGGATTATCGTGCACCACATTCACACGTGCATCAAAATCGTTTCTAAATTCTTCTCCATGAAACGTCCAGTTCTGATAATCACTCACAAAACCCTTCCTGTATAGGTGATGTCTAACGCCATGAGGTTCTACAAATCGATTATTCTTACAAATCTTGCAGGGACACCTAATCCGACCTGTGGGATCTACTGTACTGACACTTGCCGTTGCAAATTCAATAAAACTGTCAACACCATCCATATATTCATGCGATAACTCATTGTCCACTATCCTACGGTACATCCATTCACGGTTTGCAGTCATTTTGTCGTATGATGTTACGAACAGTATCCTAACCAGTTAAAAGAGAACCATCAAAATGCTATGATGAAGAAAATATCAAATTTATCATGCAATATATGATGTCATACAATCACAAGAATTATGATGCATGCATTGATAACTTAATATTTTCATGTGCAAACTATTCATGACACGATACATTCATTTGAAGCATGCTTTCAGTATACAATTTCACATGGAAGACATAATCAAATTGAAAGTAACTACATGTAAGCATGGATATAATCACATCAAACATTGCAATACATCGAAATAATTCATATCAAACAAATGTCAAACATGTACCTTGTAAACACCCCAAATTTTCACCCTCATCCAGTGTCATTACAGATCATTGCATGTCATTGCATGTATTCTGCATAGCATTGCATGTCATTGCATTTCATTTTCGAGATCCAGCACTCCTATTTCAAAACATTCAATCCAGATTTGAATTTTAAAGCTTTTATTTCAAAATCAATTTTAAAACCTGGGTTTTTATTCAACACTCTGTCATTTTCCAACCCTAGGACTTTATATTTCGAAATATTTTCTCAAGGAAACAATCTGGATTCATTTCAAATTCAAATTTTAATCGATTTCAATTCACAGATGAGACCCATTGAGGTGGTGTCGCTTCTGAATTCCTCTATTCATCAAATTCCTCAAAATTTTGAAAGTTTCAGTCCGATCAGGACTCTGTCTCAGAGTCCTAATCCGGTCAGGAGTCTGTTTTGAAGTCTGTTTTACTTCCATTTTCAGTCTTTTTCGATTATTTTCAAAATTTAGGTCATTTTACATAGTCCAGTTAGTTCAGGATTCTATTTTAGAGTTTGGTTGAGTTAGGAGTCTAACCCTGACTGTGTTTTCTGACTTATTTCATCATTTCTTGATAAAATCTTTTGAAAATTCTTTCATTTGGCTTTTAAAATCTAAAATCTCAGAGTCCTAAGAGTTCAGGACTCTAACCCAGAGTTCCAGTTCGCTTGAGACCCTATTTTTAAAGATCTTGAATTTCAAATATCGATTTTAACCCTTTTTCAAAGCCATTTTCAGTGTTTATTTCAAAATTTCTAAAACTCGATGTGGGCCCACTCAGTTGGCACCATATCCAGAGGAATTCTAATTCAGTTAGAACCCTATGCCATTTCAAAAATCCTAATTTTAAGATTACTTTTGAAAATCCTTTTGAAAACTCCTTCAATTTCAAGTTTTAAAATCATCTTTTTGTAAAGACTCAAGTAGGGCCCACTCGAGGTGGTGCCATATTCGAGTCAGTCAGGGCTAGACTAGGGTTAGTTGATGTCTTAGTTAGTGTTAGAGGTTTAGAAGAGTCAAAACCATTTTGAAAAACTCATTTTTAAAAGTTAGTTTTTAAAACTAGTGTTTTTAAAGGTTTTTAAAGGTGTTTTAAAAACCCAATGTGAGAAAATGCCAAGTGGCACCACATTTGGGGATTTTCTAGGTTTAGCTAGGGGCTAATTAGGACTTAATTAGGATAATCTAGGCTAGGGTTAGTTAGGTAAACTCACACCAAAATCGCCCCCCTTAGAGAGTCCAAGATTTTTAAAAGTGTTAAAATTTAAACCTAATTTTTTTATTATAAATAGATGCATAAGGGGGGTCGATTTTTCCATCTCTATCCTATTGGATTCTTGGCGCTTCTCTCTCCTCTTCAGCCCTTCCTCAATTGCAGCAACCTCAAGGTAATTATTTTCTTTAATTTTTAGCTTTTATTTAATATTTTTCATTGTTTTAAGCATGATTTAGCCATTGGCACCATCACCGTCATGGATTAAACCATGGATTCAACCTCAAGAACCATCAAGAATCAGCAAGAACGATCCAAGAAGGTGATCTAACCCTGTTTTGGATGATTTACAGGGATTTTAATCCATTAGAATTGATTTTAATATGATTCTTTACATTATTAACCAATAAAATATATGATTTACCCTTTTAATGGGTTAAATCTATGTTTTAAAGGTGATATCAAATTCCAGCCATTGATTCCCTGTTTTTATTTTATTTTTATGGTTTATTCATGTTTGTTTTACGTTCTACAGCATAGAAATAATTTTTATTTGCTGTTTTATGGTTTATTTTATTGATTTACATTAGTTAATGCATGGTTTTCCAAGTTTCTTAAATTTCTGTGTGTTTTAGGTTTAGAACAGTAAAGATAATGTTATTTCGGATTGAATTACTCATTTTTTATTTCTGATTTTTTTATATGAGATGCATGCATGAGTTATTGAGTTACTGTAGAAAAATCAGAGGTTTTGGATCTCGGAAACCCTGTCAAAAAAATCAGACATCAAATCGGGTTTTTAAAGCTTTAAAATCATGGTTAAAATCAAGAAGGTAACTTGCTGTGATGATATTTCTCTCATCTTATATCCGATTTTAGATCTGTAAAGTGATATGGATTTACATTGAGTATATCTGTCTGCTGTGAAATTTTCTGATTTTTTGATCACAGTTTATTATTTTTCCCCTTTTAGAGAATCTGTTTTTAAATTTAAAACTCGTTAGGGTTTACCAAAACCCTAATCAGACTTGTGTTAGTCATAAATCCCAAACCACAGATCCGATTCATGATCTGTAAAAAGTGAGTATTATTATTTTGTTGTCTACTGTTCACCACTAAAATTTCAGAGAGTTTTGTTTAGTATTACTATTTATGCCTGTATTTTCAATCTGAAGTAGCTGTTTTAATCCCTGTTAAAAGTGATATATTTTAGCTCAGATTGCCGGAAGGGTTTCTCCCTAACCGGAGATGACTTTTCCGATATGTAAATTGGGAAATCTTTGTTTTTCTTCTTAGTTAGTCTCTGTAAAATTTCATAAATTTCCATGAAAATTTGACCCCTGGTTCAGGTCTTGGATTGAAACTGGTTGGTGAATTAGGTAAAAAATAGCATATTTTTAGGGTTTAATGCAATTTTCGGATTAATTCAATGTCAAAAAATTATTTTTATAATTTCAATTCGACATTAGGGTTATACCAAGTGCAGGTACCAATTTTTATGGATTTTGGAATCCATTTGATGGCTGAATTAAGCAAATTGCAAAACCGGGTTCCTGAAAGATCCAAAAACACTGCTAAAATCACAGTTTTTGTGATATTATTGGATTTTCGTGCATAAGCATATATTTTTAGGATTTAATCATGTTCATAATCATATTAGGATGCTTTAGGTTTAATTTTGTGCTCATTGGATTTCATTTAGTGCATAAAACCTAAGTTTTTACCAAAAATCTATTTCTAAAAACCCTGATTTTAAGGCCATAGTCTTGCTATCGGGGGCAATTTGGTCATTTGACATAAATTTCGAAATCCCTAACTCTAATTTCATATTTTTAATTATGTCATAGCATATTTGGTTTGAGTTTATTCCATTCAAATTTCAAAACTTGCATTTTATCAAAATATCTTTCTAAAAACCCTAATTTCAAGGCCATAGTCATGTTATTAGGGGTATTTTGGTCATTTTGACCCCAATTTCGAAATTTCATATTTTACCTTTATTATTTCTTCATATTTTATCATTTTGATTTAAGGGAATCATGGCAAAAAGGCTTATATCTAGCAAAATCCAACAATTTCCTGATGTTGTTGGATAAATCTAGAAAAGCCAACATATTTTCGTTAACCAAGTTTTCGAGTTTTGAAGGTACATTGAAGACTTTATTTTTCATGTATTTAAATTTCAATAGTGATGTAATTTGTAATTAAACTTTGGAATAAGAATTTACATTTCCTGCTTAGCTTAGATTGCATTGCATATAGTTTATTTTTATAATTTTAATGTGTGATGGATCATGATTCATGCATATTTTTACAAATTCACCATGGTCTACACGAATGGCACATACACTAGCTTCTATGAAGTTTATAAACTTGGTGGAATTTGTATTTATGGCCATAGTCAGAATACGAATGATACTTAGATTTATGATCTTCACATTAGCCACATTCAGCCTACACTCTTAGGCTAACTTCAAAAATGCACTGCATTTCTCAAAATACAAAGAGTTTTTCCCAATTCCTCAAAATCATATTCATTCATTTCATGAATTTTCCAATTCCAATTCCAATTCAAATTTCAAGTCAAAGGAATCAAATTCTTCAAAATTTCCTAAGTCTTATTCAAAATCGATTTTCTCAAAATATGGATTTGCCAATGATATTTCAAGTATTTCCCAAGTTCCAAATTCGATTTTCTAAGTTAGATTTTCAATTTCAAAGTTTGAATTCAAAGAAATCGAGTTTTTCAAAGTTATTTCACATTTCTCAAAATCGATTTTCACAAAATCCTTATATTTCTTCAGAAATCGATTTTCACTTTCTCAAATACAGCATCTCAAAAATAATTCACAATTTTCAAAGAGTTTATTTTCCAAGAATCTTCCAAATATTTTCCAATCTTTGAAGCAAACATCATGTTTTCAAATGTGCATTTTCAGAAAATCATAGCACATGCCTGATTCTTTGTGCATTTAGGAATTAGAATATGGTTTAGACAAGTTGAACAAAGCAAAGCATTTGATTGATCCTTGGTTCAATTACCTCTGGTAAAGGCGCCAGGAACGGTTGAACCTCGTACCGACAGGCGAGTCCCATTCTTCGGAATTATCCCGCATTTTAAAACGGAGGCGAGTTATTTTCAAAATCTTTTTCAAAGGTCAGTTTGATTTGCCAAAGTAAAATTTTGCGATGATAACAGGTTTGGCGACCGTGATGGGACCTGTCTTCGCCTGATCAATTTAATGCTCTACTTAGTTCAAGTTGTCAAAATCGATTTCCATGGAATGTCAGCTTTGCTTTATGATATCATGTGAACCTAGGAGCCTAGACTTGAACCCAGCTGACATGGAATGCATATAGACTAGGTATGGTTTGGTAGGACCATATTGAGGAGAATTATTCATGCTCACATAGACTTAGGTCTAATACAACACTCCTCAATTTAGAAATTGTATGAAAACAATGTTTGCTTCTTCAAATATTTCAAAATTCTATCTCTTTAGGACTTAGAGCCTTCTGTTTGATTGCATGTGCTCATGTTTTTCAAAAGTCACCCCACCTATATTGTCCCGGTCTTCACGTTGCTGGGCTCTCTTCCAGAACCATAGTTCGGGACAGAGCCTCACAACTGGGCCACTTATTTGGGTGAAAACCCCCCTGCCACGTACCAAGGGCCATAGTCCAACGTATATCGGCAAGTGCTTAAGGATGTTGGAAAACTTGAACCTAGAACCGGAGAAATTGCTTTTATGCCACGTACATTGAGCCTTGGCTTGAGTATATAGGCATAACTGGATTGGATACAGATGATCTGAGCCTTAGAGTTAGGATTAAGGTCCTACAGCCATTTCAAAATTTGTGCATCTAGAGTCAGCTTTTAGGGAATGTTGTATGTGCATACTTGTTTGTGCAGAATGTGATTGAATATGTTATAGTCATTTCCTTTTATTTTCCATATTTTCCATATTTTCCCAATTTTCTAAAATACTGGACGATTTTCTCAAAATTCCCCCAATCTATGTCCATGTACTGTCCATGTTTTAAACCTTGGACGATTTTCCAAAATACTTCATTTTCCATTTATTTCTTCATATTTCATCAAACCCTGGACGATTTTCCAAATTTCCCTTAATTTCCTTCAAAACTCCAGGTGATTTCCCATCTTTCCTTTCTTCTGGATCTCAAATTTCCTGCTTTATTTTTATCCTGCCTGCATTTTCCTCAAAATTCCTGTATTTTCCCAAGTCTTATTCCAATCTTCCATGTTTTCCAGTCTGATGGCATCCAATCAGCTTGATTCAGTCTTCCCTGAGGGTCACATCTCCTACGAGGTGCGACAAAGTCTTCCCGAACATCGAGTCCTCAACACCGGATCCTTCTTTCCCCGGTGGTATTATTCATGGTTCAAGAACTTCTCTCATATGTTTCCGGACCATCTGGACGAGTGTGGATTGGAACTGGCGTCCGCAGTGGGAAAGCAGACAGTCAACAACAACTTGATTCATGCACTAGCAGAGCGGTGGAATCCGAGCACTTCCACCTTCTGGTTTCCGTGGGGCGAGATGACAATACTGATGGATGAATTTTCAGAGATTATGGGATTGCCCGAGCCAGCCGGTCAGCCTGGAGATCCATTGGAGAAACATTTTTTGATTAATGTCAAGGGTCTGGACCCAAAAGATGCCTTAGCTCGCATGACGGGACGCAAGTCTTGGCCTCTGATTGAAGAAGATGGAAATGAATATGTGGACCTGCTCGAAATCTACAGACAGCATGGGACATTTGTGGAAGTCAGCTCGTTGTCCAAGACAACTCAAGAGAGAATTCAGCACGCGATGGTTCTGTGCACGGTAGGATTAGCTTTCTTTCCAGATGGACGAAATTACATGGATATCAGAATAGTCCAGCTTCTAAGGAGATGGGGAAGTCGACAGACCAGCCGCCTCTCGATAGCCGTGGCCGCACTCGCTTTCCTATACTGAGGGTTGACCCGTTTCACACTCTGAGAATTCATTCTAGTCGAAGGGTGCACCTATGCATTACAATCTTGGTTCCTCCAGCATGTGCCAGCCCGAGCCAGTTCATTCAGATATAATGGTGAAAAGCTTCTTTCAGTTGCTTGATACTGATTCTTGATCGACAACCTTCAGAAGGAAGAGGTCGTATGGGACTACTTTGATCGTCAGGAATCACCTCCCAGATACACTTACGCTTATGGCAAGCGATTCAGGCTACTTGGCCTTTTCTTCTGCGCCTACTACCATCCGGAGCGATGTGTCAGGCAGTTCTCTCAGAGACAGAAGCGCGTAGAAATTCATCCATTATCAGGGGTTCTGCCAGAATTCAACCTCGCATCAGATTAGTGGTCCGGAGCATACCATTCTGCCAGAATTCAACCTCGCATCAGATTAGTGGTTCAGAGCATACCATTCTGCCAGACATGGCTGGGATTCCTTTGTCAATCTTACTATTTTTCCTGGTCCTCGAGTGTCCTCTGATTATCCAGAGTAGTGGAAAATTGTTTGTCCCCCTCCCCTCTGTCAAGAGTATTATTGATAAAATCATGTTTTTCCCCTTAATAAAATTCCTTTATTTTACATCTCATCTTGGTTTGACGACCTCGCCTAGATAACAAGGCATATTCTCAGTTGTTTATTTTGCAAAGAATAGCAGCGCAATTGTCGTAAACTCCAGCGACGACTCAATCCCTAGTAATGAGATATTATTTCAATTGTCTACCAAAATTCTTAACAAATATTTTCCTCCAACCAAATTTCCTTCAAAAGCCTAATCATCAGTTCTACCTTGCAGAGAGCATTAGTAACATTCAGGAGAGCATTTGTGATACTCGATGGGTCAGACAAGGTCCGAAAAGAAAACCTCATCAGTTGAAGGCGTTGCATACTCGATCGCTTCAGAAGAGGAAATGGACTCACTCCGATCAGTCAGAAGTCAGAGTTAGCAAGCGGATGATGGCATTGATCCCCGAATGTATGTTATGTTCAAAGAAATGATGACCAAGATGCTGGCAGAACAAACTGAAACTAGTATAGAAGAGACTCGGGTTAAGCAGAAGGCAAAATACCAGGCAGTCAAGAAAGTTCTGAAGTTATCCAAGAAACATATCCAACAGGAAGATACATCGGATGAATCAGGATCGGTAGGTAACACCGATGAAGAGTATGAAGTTCAGCAAGCATTTCAAAGATCCCCTCATAGACAAGGGACAACCTATAAATTGAAAAATCAAGCAATGGATGATCCAATCCAAATACAACTGAAGGAAATGGCAAAAAAGATTAAAGATTTAGAATCCCGCGACAAGGGCAAGAAGGTCTTCACGGGCAAAGATTTCTACAAGAGCATCACTCCCGTCAGGAATAATCAGGATTCAAAAAAGACAAATTCTGTCAAGGCCCACCGCGAGGGGTGCAAGGATAACAAAGGCAATCACACAAGTCAGAAAGAAAAATCTTTAAAGCTGAGTGGAAAATTGAGTCAGCAGAAAGAAAAGATAAAGCGGGACGGTTGGGATTGCAATCGCCAGTTTACTCCTCTCGAGCAGCCTCTCGACGAAATCCTTGAATATATGTTGGCCAAGGAATTGGTAAAACTCCCAAGAGTCGCAAATCCTCCCACAGTCATGGGAAAATTCAGGGATCAATTCTGTAAATTTCATAGGGCAGTAGGACATGATACCGACCATTGTTTCGTCTTCAAAAACATTGTCCAAGATCATATCGACAGAAATCTCTTCATTGAAAATGAGAAAGAGTACTGGTCAACTGTCTTATCCAAGTCTCAGCAAAAATCAAGTGCTCGACAAGAGATGCAGCGTGATGATCCGAACCAGGACCACAAGATGGCCCCGTTAGATCAAATACTCAAGAGTTTCTTGGAATACATGCACACAAAAGATACAGTCGGGTCTCTGAAGGCTCACTCCACATTTTCTACCAACTCCACCAGGAATGACAAAGGACAAAACAAAAGAGGAGGTAGAAAAAATCATACTGGAGGCTCAGGAAATCCAAACTCAGAGAGAAATGACCTCGCAAGTCAGAAGGATAAAATGGATAAGCGAGATGATAAGTCTTCCTCAAGTGTCCAATTCGAATTAAAATTCAGCCACTGGAGCAAGTTCTGGGATGCATGATAGCCAAAGGGAAGGTTAGACTCCCCAAGATAGCAAATCCTCCTGTGACCATGGGAAGGTTTAAAGATCAGTTCTGCAAATTTCATCGAGCAATGGGTCACGATACCGAGCATTGTTTTGTCCTTAAAAATATTGTCCAAGACAGCATTGACAAGAATCTCCTCGCTGAAGATAAAAAGGAGGACCAATCATCCTGATCATTCTCAATCATTCAAAAAATTGATAACACTAGCGCTTTCCCAATTTCTCATCTCACTTTTATTATTTTAAAAGGATGATGCAATCCCGTTTGTCTTTCCTTGATTTATCACTTTCCTTCAATACATCAATAAAGTTGTCAATTTTTCTCGCAAGACGTCCTTTTATGAGGAATGACCTCTTCCGAGTCTCTTCTGTATCAATCAAAAGTCAGTTGCCGTGTCACCTTCAGAGAGCGCTCTTCGAACATCAATCATTTATCCTTTTGTTCAAATTCTTCTTTCCCAGTTACACTGGGGCATTTTTAAATTTTCATTTTATCTTCAAAACTTTCTGTATGCAGGCAGGATCAAACAAATCTCTCATTTTGCACGCATGTGCACCCATTTACATTCATTTGCATTTGCATGCATTCATTCGCATTCATCTGCATCAATTTGCATTTGCATCGATTACCCATTCAGGATAAGGGATAAATCCTGAGACCCCGACAGTTGTCCAAGTCGTCGTGAGGGTGAAGACTGAAAATTTTCCATCAAAATCAATTAGTAATTCTTCAGAATCCAGTGTTGTGCTGGTAATTTTTCAAAAATCCAGTGTTCGTGCTGGTAAATTTCCCAAAACCCAGTGCTCATACTGGTAACCATTTAAAATCCAGCGCTCGTACTGGTAACCTTTTAAAATCCAGTGCTCGTACTGGTAACCTTCCAAAATCCAGCGCTCGTACTGGTAATCTTCTAAAACCCGGTATTCGTACTAGTAATTTTTCAAAACATAATGCTTGTATTGGCACATTTTCAAAATCCGGTGTTTGCACTGGTACACTTTAAAATTCAGTGTCCACTAATTTAGTTTTCCTTTGGGATTCGAGTTTCAACTCGAATTTCCTTTCCTTATAATTGATCTAGTTTTCCGTCAGGAATTCGAGTTCCGACTCAAATTTTTTTTCCATTCTAACCGGTTTAGTTTTCCTTTGAGATTCGAGTTCCGACTCGAATTTCCTTTCCTTCCACACCGGTTTAAGTTTTCCTGCGGGATTCGAGTTCTGACTCAAATCCTCTTTCCTTTTGGTTAACCTAGTTTTCCTCCGAAATTCGAGTTCCGACTCGAATTTCCTTTTCTTCCAACCGGTCTAGTTTTCCTTCGGGATTTGAGTTCCGACTCGAATCTTCTTTCCTTCTGGTTAACCTAGTTTTTCTTTCGGAATTTGAGTTCCGACTCAAATTTCCTTTCCTTCCACACCGGTTTAAGTTTGCCTTTGGGATTCGAGTTCCGACTCGAATCTTCTTTCCTTCTTATTAACCTAGTTTTCCTTCGGAATTCGAGTTCCGACTCGAATTTCCTTTCCTTCCACACCGGTTTAAGTTTTCCTGCGGGATTCGAGTTCCGACTCGAATCCTCTTTCCTTTTGGTTAACCTAGTTTTCCTCCGGAATTCGAGTTCCGACTCGAATTTCCTTTCCTTCTAACCGGTTTAGTTTTCCTTCGAGATTCAAGTTCCGACTCGAATCTTCTTTCCTTCTAGTTGATCCAGTTTTCCTTTGGGATTCGGGTTCCGACTCGAATTTCTTCTCCTTCCAAATTGATCTACCTTTCCTTCGGGATTCGGGTTCCGACTCGAATTTCTTCTCCTTCCAAATTGATCTACCTTTCCTTCAGGATTCGAGTTCTGACTCGAATTTCTTCTCCTTCCACGATGGATCTAGTTTTCCTTCAAAGATTCGGGTTTCGATCCGAGTTTTCCTTTCCTTCAGAGTTGGTCTAGAAGATCCGAGTCCCGACTTGAATCTTCTTCTAAATCCAATTCAGAACTGGTCTAGAAGATTCGAGTTCTGACTCGAATTCTCTTTCAAAATCCAATTCATCTAGTTTTTCTTGAAGAGTTGAATTCCGATTCGAATCTTCCCTCAAAAACCCAGTTTAGCATTTGGTCCATTCAAAGCTCATAAGTTGGAATCATTCCTTCTTAAACTATGATCCTTAGGTTAAATCCCTATGGAATAGATAGTTCGTAGGTCGAATCCCTATAGAACCCATGTCATTCTCAGTAAACCAATTCACAATTTCGACTTTTTTAGCCAATCAATTTCCAAATTTCCAATTTCCAATTTCCAATTTCCAATTTCCAATTTCCAATTTCCAATTTCCAATTTCCAATTTCCAATTTCCAATTTCCAATTTCCAATTTCCAATTTCCAATTTCCAATTTCCAATTTCCAATTTCAAATATCAAATTTCAAAATTCCAATTTCCAAATTTCGACCTTTTGGTCACCTAATACCCAATTCCAAAAAATTTTTTCTTGCGAGAGACCCTTTGTATAGGGAGAGTTCGAGGGAGCTCGCTCTTTTCGCATGCTATCCAATTCATTCACTTAGCCCCTTTTTAGGGAGAGTTTGAAGGGACTCGTGTCTTTGTGAACCGTTTGCAAAACAAAATTCCAAATTTCATACAAGGAACCCTTAGGTCAGGGAGAGCTTTGACGGAAGTTCGTTGTCCTTGTAACCATAATTTCAGACTAGGCCATTTCATCATGAAGGACCCTCTTTTCAGGGAGAGTGTGATGAACTTGTTCCTTCATGACCAATTTACCAAACTCACCAATTCCGGCCCCCTTTCCATAAGAGAAGCTTAATGTTAGGAAGTTTTGACGAAAGCTTAATTTCTCTTCGAAAGTTCGTTTTGCAAACACCTCCTCTTCAGGGAAGAGAGGAGTAATTCCTAATTCCAATTTATGAATCTTTTCCTTTGGGGAAAGGAGAAGAGAATTTTTGTCATGGATGTGTTGCGTTGTGCTTCAAATGCTCGCTTTCATAAAAGGATTTCAAGAAAGTTTTGTCAATTTGTCATTAAATATTTATTGATTTCAAAAATCTTTATTGCACAAAATTATTACCTCAGAATACCCTCAGTATTACTTCCGAAAGGACAAAGCTTTCGCGAAAAAGGATTCGAAGTTCAAAATCTTTCTATTGGCCAACCAAAAGGATGAAGAATAAATCCGCGATATGGCCAGCAAAGAGAATTCAATATTGTTGCAAAGCCATGAGTGATTGATATTGATCGCAGTCAATGGCACGGTTTTAAAGATCATTCTTGAAAAATAAAGCAGTTGAAATATCCTGGGTGATACAGAAAAATCCACTCAATCTCCATATCTCCTCAATCACCTAAGCTGCAATTAAATATCTGCAAAAGGGATTTCTCAATTGTCGTCAAGATGAAGGCGAATTAAGCGAGTCGACCCCCGGGGCCAAAGAAGATTTGGATCATCTCCAAGATGACGGAGTTTGTGACGGATCCTTCCAGGGAAAGTTCAGATCACCGTCGAGATGAAGGCGAGTGTGATGAGCCTACCGAAAAACCCTAAAAGATATTTGATTCCAGCTATCATCAAGAGATTCTCAACCAATGAGCCAATAACTATCAAGATAATCCCTGAGAGAAAAGAAGGATCAGAACATCTCTGAGATGAAGGAGTTTGTGACGTACCCTTCCCAAGAAAAAAGAGAGAAAAGTCAGGACATCTCCAAAATGAAGGATGATGTAATTCCTGAAAAATCCAAGAGAGCTCCAATCTGCTAAAAAGAGAGTGCAGAAAGATCATCATGAGAAAAGAATCCCAGGATATCAGACTGTCAAATCTATCAAGAATCTTCTTTAATTTTGTGAAATTCTTTTATCAATATTCTTTCACCAATAGCCCTTGCAATATCAAGAATACTTTCTTTTTCGTCCATATCAAGGAAATTGATAGCTTCCTTGAAGAAAGTCAATCGCAAGCAATTTGAATTTGAATCTTGATTCTACGGAGTTAAGCCCAGTCGGAGGTAATACTTCAGGTAGAAAAGACGGAATACTTTCAAAACAATGTGCATCATTTTCAATTATTTTGAATCAACAACAATTTTCAACATTTTGACAATATTTTCTAGCTATCCTGGCATGAAGCGAGAGCTTGAGGTTCATCTTTGGCGCATCCTGACATCAGTTGTTATCTCTTTAGGACTTGATAACGGGAGTTTTCAAGATTCCTTCCCTTCTTTGGTATAATCTGAGCGCACGGGCTCTCAGATTCGCACACTTCCCTGTGTCCCCACTGTCCCACCATAGACAGTCCAATTTCGGCTTGAGGTTAAGCCACCAATTTCAGCAAAAGGCAATTTCAAAAGTTAATTATTCTCAGCAATGAGGCGCCCAAAATCAATCCCTTTTCAAACTTTAGGGACCCCAATTTCCTTCCTTTTGCAAAACCCCTATCGGACTCATTGTGCGGAAATCCGAAGGTTCCATCACGGTCTCTTCTTTCGAGGATTCCGTCCATTTTCTGCCCGATCAGGATAAGGGTATAAACCTGGGCCTCCTTTGATGAGGTATTCCATTTTCTGCCCAATCAGGCTAAGGGTATAAACCTGAGCCTCCTTTGATGAGGTATTTCATTTTCTGCCCAATCAGGTTAAGGGTATAAACCTGGGCCTCATTTGATGAGGTATTCCATTTTCTGCCCAATCAGGTTAAGGGTATAAAGCTGGGCCTCATTTGATGAGGTATTCCATTTTCTGCCCAATCAGGTTAAGGGTATAAACCTGGGCCTCCTTTGATGAGGTATTCCATTTTCTGCCCAATCAGGTTAAGGGTATAAACCTGAGCCTCATTTGATGAGGTATTCCATTTTCTGCCCAATCAGGTTAAGGGTATAAACCTGAGCCTCATTTGATGAGGTATTTCATTTTCTGCCCGATCAGGATAAGGGTATAAACCTGGGCCTCCTTTGATGAGGTATTCCATTTTCTGCCCGATCAGGATAAGGGTATAAACCTGGGCCTCCTTTGATGAGGTATTCCATTTTCTGCCCAATCAGGTTAAGGGTATAAACCTGAGCCTCCTTTGATGAGGTATTTCATTTTCTGCCCAATCAGGTTAAGGGTATAAACCTGGGCCTCATTTGATGAGGTATTCCATTTTCTGCCCAATCAGGTTAAGGGTATAAACCTGGGCCTCATTTGATGAGGTATTCCATTTTCTGCCCAATCAGGTTAAGGGTATAAACCTAAGCCTCATTTGATGAAGTATTTCATTTTCTGCCCAATCAGGTTAAGGGTATAAACCTGGGCCTCATTTGATGAGGTATTCCATTTTCTGCCCAATCAGGTTAAGGGTATAAACCTGAGCCTCATTTGATGAGGTATTCCATTTTCCGCCTGATCAGGTTAAGGGTATAAACCTGAGCCTCCTTTGATGAGATATTTCATTTTCCGCCCGATCAGGTTAAGGGTCAAACCTGAGCTTCGTTTCTACACGAGGTATTTTCTGTCCCATCCAGGTTAAGGGCAAAACCTTAATCTCACTTCTTTTCGAAGTAAAATATTCTCCTTATTCTTCATTTCATATCTATCATCATCACTTGAACTAATTTTTTCATACCCAGTCAGATTCATCTAACTGGGGCATTTTTTTATAATCCAAATTTGGTGTGTTTTCTTTGCCACTAAGCTCGGCTTTCAACCGGCTTAGCAGCAAAGAGGGGCATCTGTAAACACCCCAAATTTTCACCCTCATCCAGTGTCATTACAGATCATTGCATGTATTCTGCATAGCATTGCATGTCATTGCATAGCATTGCATGTCATTGCATTTCATTTTCGAGATCCAGCACTCCTATTTCAAAACATTCAATCTAGATTTGAATTTTAAAGCTTTTATTTCAAAATCAATTTTAAAACCTGGGTTTTTATTCAACACTCTGTCATTTTCCAACCCTAGGACTTTATATTTCGAAATATTTTCTCAAGGAAACAATCTGGATTCATTTCAAATTCAAATTTTAATCGATTTCAATTCACAGATGAGACCCATTGAGGTGGTGTCGCTTCTGAATTCCTCTATTCATCAAATTCCTCAAAATTTTGAAAGTTTCAGTCCGATCAGGACTCTGTCTCAGAGTCCTAATCCGGTCAGGAGTCTGTTTTGAAGTCTGTTTTACTTCCATTTTCAGTCTTTTTCGATTATTTTCAAAATTTAGGTCATTTTATATAGTCCAGTTAGTTCAGGATTCTATTTTAGAGTTTGGTTGAGTTAGGAGTCTAACCCTGACTGTGTTTTCTGACTTATTTCATCATTTCTTGATAAAATTTTTTGAAAATTCTTTCATTTGGCTTTTAAAATCTAAAATCTCAGAGTCCTAAGAGTTCAAGACTCTAACCCGGAGTTCCAGTTCGCTTGAGACCCTATTTTTAAAGATCTTGAATTTCAAATGTCGATTTTAACCCTTTTTCAAAGCCATTTTCAGTGTTTATTTCAAAATTTCTAAAACTCGATGTGGGCCCACTCAGTTGGCACCATATCCAGAGGAATTCTAATTCAGTTAGAACCCTATGCCATTTCAAAAATCCTAATTTTAAGATTACTTTTGAAAATCCTTTTGAAAACTCCTTCAATTTCAAGTTTTAAAATCATCTTTTTGTAAAGACTCAAGTAGGGCCCACTCGGGGTGGTGCCATATTCGAGTCAGTGTTAGAGGTTTAGAAGAGTCAAAACCATTTTGAAAAACTCATTTTTAAAAGTTAGTTTTTAAAACTAGTGTTTTTAAAGGTTTTTAAAGGTGTTTTAAAAACTCAATGTGAGAAAATGCCAAGTGGCACCACATTTGGGGATTTTCTAGGTTTAGCTAGGGGCTAATTAGGACTTAATTAGGATAATCTAGGCTAGGGTTAGTTAGGTAAACTCACACCAAAATCGCCCCCCTTAGAGAGTCCAAGATTTTTAAAAGTGTTAAAATTTAAACCTAATTTTTTTATTATAAATAGATGCATAAGGGGGGTCGATTTTTCCATCTCTCTCCTATTGGATTCTTGGAGCTTCTCTCTCCTCTTCAGCCCTTCCTCCATTTCAGCAACCTCAAGGTAATTATTTTCTTTAATTTTTAGCTTTTATTTAATATTTTTCATTGTTTTAAGCATGATTTAGCCATTGGCACCATCACCTTCATGGATTAAACCATGGATTCAACCTCAAGAACCATCAAGAATCAGCAAGAACGATCCAAGAAGGTGATCTAACCCTGTTTTGGATGATTTACAGTGATTTTAATCCATTAGAATTGATTTTAATATGATTCTTTACATTATTAACCAATAAAATATATGATTTACCCTTTTAATGGGTTAAATCTATGTTTTAAAGGTGATATCAAATTCCAGCCATTGATTCCCTATTTTTATTTTATTTTCATGGTTTATTCATGTTTGTTTTACGTTCTACAGCATAGAAATAATTTTTATTTGCTGTTTTATGGTTTATTTTATTGATTTACATTAGTTAATGCATGGTTTTCCAAGTTTCTTAAATTTCTGTGTGTTTTAGGTTTAGAACAGTAAAGATAATGTTATTTCGGATTGAATTACTCATTTTTTATTTCTGATTTTTTTATATGAGATGCATGCATGAGTTATTGAGTTACTGTAGAAAAATCAGAGGTTTTATATCTCGGGAACCTTGTCAAAAAAATCAGACATCAAATCGGGTTTTTAAAGCTTTAAAATCATGGTTAAAATCAAGAAGGTAACTTGCTGTGATGATATTTCTCTCATCTTATATCCGATTTTAGATCTGTAAAATGCTATGGATTTACATTGAGTAGATCTGTCTGCTGTGAAATTTTTGGATTTTTTTATCACAGTTTAGTATTTTTCCCCTTTTAGAGAATCTGTTTTTAAATTTAAAACTCGTTAGGGTTTACCAAAACCCTAATCAGACTTGTGTTAGTCATAAATCACAAACCACAGATCCGATTCATGATCTGTAAAAAGTGAGTATTATTATTTTGTTGTCTACTATTCACCACTAAAATTTCAGAGATTTTTGTTTAGGATTGCTATTTATTCCTGTATTTTCAATCTGAAGTAGCTGTTTTTATCCCTGTTAAAAGTGATATATTTTAGCTCAGATTGCCGGAAGGGTTTCTCCCTAACCGGAGATGACTTTTCCGATCTGTAAATTGGGAAATCTTTGTTTTTCTTCTTAGTTAGTCTCTGTAAAATTTCATAAATTTCCATGAAAATTTGACCCCTGTTTCAGGTCTTGGATTGAAACTGGTTGGTGAATTAGGTAAAAAATAGCATATTTTTAGGGTTTAATGCAATTTTCGGATTAATTCAATGTCAAAAAATTATTTTTATAATTTCAATTCGACATTAGGGTTATACCAAGTGCAGGTACCAATTTTTATGGATTTTGGAATCCATTTGATGGCTGAATTAAGCAAATTGCAAAACTGGGTTCCTGAAAGATCCAAAAACACTGCTAAAATCACAGTTTTTGTGATATTATTGGATTTTCGTGCATGAGCATATATTTTTAGGATTTAATCATGTTCATAATCATATTAGGATGCTTTAGGTTTAATTTTGTGCTCATTGGATTTCATTTAGTGCATAAAACCTAAGTTTTTACCAAAAATCTATTTCTAAAAACCCTGATTTTAAGGCCATAGTCTTGCTATCGGGGGCAATTTGGTCATTTGGCATAAATTTCGAAATCCCTAACTCTAATTTCATATTTTTAATTATGTCATAGCATATTTGGTTTGAGTTTATTCCATTCAAATTTCAAAACTTGCATTTTATCAAAATATCTTTCTAAAAACCCTAATTTCAAGGCCATAGTCATGTTATTAGGGGTATTTTGGTCATTTTGACCCCAATTTCGAAATTTCATATTTTACCTTTATTATTTCTTCATATTTTATCATTTTGATTTAAGGGAATCATGGCAAAAAGGCTTATATCTAGCAAAATCCAACAATTTCCTGATGTTGTTGGATAAATCTAGAAAAGCCAACATATTTTCGTTAACCAAGTTTTCGAGTTTTGAAGGTACATTGAAGACTTTATTTTTCATGTATTTAAATTTCAATAGTGATGTAATTTGTAATTAAACTTTGGAATAAGAATTTACATTTCCTGCTTAGCTTAGATTGCATTGCATATAGTTTATTTTTATAATTTTAATGTGTGATGGATGATGATTCATGCATATTTTTATAAATTCACCATGGTCTACACGAATGGCACATACACTAGCTTCTATGAAGTTTATAAACTTGGTGGAATTTGTATTTATGGCCATAGTCAGAATACGAATGATACTTAGATTTATGATCTTCACATTAGCCACATTCAGCCTACACTCTTAGGCTAACTTCAAAAATGCACTGCATTTCTCAAAATACAAAGAGTTTTTCCCAATTCCTCAAAATCATATTCATTCATTTCATGAATTTTCCAATTCCAATTCCAATTCCAATTTCAAGTCAAAGGAATCAAATTCTTCAAAATTTCCTAAGTCTTATTCAAAATCGATTTTCTCAAAATATGGATTTGCCAATGATATTTCAAGTATTTCCCAAGTTCCAAATTCGATTTTCTAAGTTAGATTTTCAATTTCAAAGTTTGAATTCAAAGAAATCGAGTTTTTCAAAGTTATTTCACATTTCTCAAAATCGATTTTCACAAAATCCTTATATTTCTTCAGAAATCGATTTTCACTTTCTCAAATACAGCATCTCAAAAATAATTCACAATTTTCAAAGAGTTTATTTTCCAAGAATCTTCCAAATATTTTCCAATCTTTGAAGCAAACATCATGTTTTCAAATGTGCATTTTCAGAAAATCATAGCACATGCCTGATTCTTTGTGCATTTAGGAATTAGAATATGGTTTAGACAAGTTGAACAAAGCAAAGCATTTGATTGATCCTTGGTTCAATTACCCCTGGTAAAGGCGCCAGGAACGGTTGAACCTCGTACCGACAGGCGAGTCCCATTCTTCGAAATTATCCCGCATTTTAAAACGGAGGCGAGTTATTTTTAAAATCTTTTTCAAAGGTCAATTTGATTTGCGAAAGTAAAATTTTGCGATGATAACATACCTGCAACAAACACACTTCAATATCCCACTAACTACTACCATGCCTAGCATGGACTCCGTACTCCAAAAATAAGAACACTTCCATATTCATACATTAAAATCATGCTCAGCATGATCTCCGAACTCCAACAAATGAATCAAGAGTTTATGATGTCTCAGTTATAAGCATCATAAAGTTCATACAGCACTCCCAAGTCCGCAATGAATCAGGGTTAAAATGTCTCAATTAGACAACAGGCAAAGAAATGTCAATGTGTTGCAAAGGAATTGCAATTTCATCCATTAATTGGAACTGAGGTTAAATCTACACATAACATCAAAGAAATAAGTTGATGTGCTATTGTAAAACATTGCTACAATACAAGAGAATACAAGAATTTCCACAACAGTTAAAATTTCGGTTTGTTTCAATCTTCTATCCAATAGTTACACGGCATACAGATAACACACGAGAACAAGCTGGTGCAACATACTGAGAACTCATAGAGGTTTTTTATTATAATGGCTACTATTTTATATGGTACCCAACAAACACTTGGAAAAGTAAAAATTTCCAATACCATCTCAACAATTAATTAACAGGGCATCTGATCATAATGCATGTTATCCCTTTAAAAGAAACCCTAAAACATCTCCCACCTCCAGTAGTGTTTGAGGGATTGAAAGAGCACAATGGCTAGGTTAAAAAAGAAAAGGCGATAGAGATTGGGAAAGAGGAAGCTACAGAAGGAAGGGAGATGACAGAATTCTTTACCTCGCTAAGGCAACACTGGATGCTCGTTGTAGTACCCAGACGAAACCTATCGATCAAACCCCATCGCTCAGACCCCTGTCGATCAAGAACTATAGAAACCTGACGATCTAACTCCGTCGCTCAAACCCCTATCGAGCAAAACTTGAACCCCGACGATCTTGCATCATGTACGGGATCGTCCTTTTGGGTATTCGAGGGTTTCAAGGAAGATGGTGGTGAAGGGATCAGGTGGATAGGAGAAGGTGAGAGGGTTTTGAAGAAGATGGTTCGCAGGTAGCAGGGTTTGCGAAGGATGATGGTAGTCTGGTGATGGAGGAGCAACAGTGGGGAGAGGGCGCAGCCAGGAAAGGGGAGCGGCGGCTGGCGAGCGGTGGACGGGGAGCGGCGGCAGGCGAGCGGCGGCTGGCGAGCGATGGACGGGGAGTGGCGGCAGGCGAGCGGTGGTGGCCGGGCGGTGGCGAGAGCCGACGGGCGGCGGTAGGGAGAGGGCGGCGGGCGGGAGCAAGACAGCGAAACAGGAAAAAGAGAAAGAGGGATGGGATTAGGGATTTACGCGACATTTAGCGACGGCTTAGCGACGGAATAATTCTGTCGCTAAGCCATCGTAAATCAAAAAACCAAAACAGCGACGGAATATACTCTGTCGCTAAGCCGTCGCTAATTAGCGACGGATTCGCGACGACAGAGTTCCCTCTCTAAATCCATCGCTGAAATGGTGTTCTTGTAATAAGAATTAGCGACAAAAAATTGCAGTCGCTAATCCGTCGCTAAGTAGCGACGGATTAGCGATAAAAGTTGTTTCCTCGCTAATCCGTTGCGAATTAGCGACAGATTGTTTCTCTAGCTAATCTGTCGCTAATTCGCGACGGAAAAAATCCGTCGCAAATTTTCGTCGCTAATTAACAATTTTCTTGTAGTGGTCCTAGCCAAACCCCTTCAATCCTGCTCTCAGCAAAAAACAAGCACTCGAAATTAGCCAAAGCATGAAGGTTGGGGTTATGACCGCAAGCTTACTCCTCTAGATCAACCCCTCGAAAAGGTCCTTGAATACATGTTGAGCAAAGGAATAGTTAAACTTTCAAGAATTGCTAATCCTCTGGTCGCCCTAGGGAAATGGAAAGATCGCTTCTGCGAATTCCACCGAGCTACGGGGCATGATATTGAGCGATGCTTCCTCTTCAAAAATATCGTTTAAGACTGTGTTGACAAAAATCTCCCCGTTAAAGAGGAGGACTAGTCGGCCGTTCTGATCGAGCCTTTCCCAGATCATTCATGAAGATAACAAATGTCGATGCTTTCTCATTTCCATCATTTCTGCTTTTGCTTCTTTGAATAAATGTAGTCGCCAGTTGCTTTCTTTAAGTTTGTCATCCTTCCTCCAAGACATCAATAAAATCATCAGTTTTCCTTATATTTGGAGGTCATTTTCTTCATGATGTTATTTTCTGAACTCTCATACAATATGCCCTTTGCAATGAATGTTTTTCCCTGAAAAAATTCTTCTTGCCTTCCTTCTTAGATAATCTCCCAAGTTCACAGGGAAGCTCATTACCAATTATGCATTACTTTGTTCTATTCCTTCAAAATGTCTTTTTCTTCATGGTTGACAACCTTGCCTAGATAACAAGGCATATCTCGGTTGTTTATTTCCTCTCATGGAATAACAACGCAATTGTCACGATCTCAGCAATAATCCAATCCCTGGTAAATGGATATCCTTCAAATTGTCGACCTAATTTCAGATTTTCATCCATTATTTTCCTTCTGTTCTCCAAGTCATTGCCTTCAAGAATTTTTCCCTCATTCTAATCATCTCATTTATCTTACAGAGAGTTTCGGCGTCGTAGAATGGTCCAGACCAGATCTGAAAAGAAAACAACATTGCATCAGTGCCCTAACAGTAGCAGCGAGCAAGAGATGGATTCTCCGCGATCTGCTTGGAACCAGAGTCAACAAGCCAATGATGATGTCGATCCCCAGATGTATGCCATGTTTCAAAAGATGATGAATAAGATGATGGCAGAGCAAGCAGGGGCCAGTTCCGACAAGATTCCTACCAAGAAAAAGATCAAGGGTCGAACATTAAAGAAACAACTGAAGATATCCAAGAAGCATATCCAACATGAGGATACATCTGATGAAGCAGAATCAGGAGGTGACACTGATAAAGAGTGTGAGGCTCAGCAAACTTTTCAGAAGATGACTCAGGAGCAGGGGTCAGCCAATAAGCTAAAAGATCAGTCTGCTAATAACTCTGACCAGTCAAAACTCAAAGATGTGGTCAAAATGGTTAAGGATCTGCAAGCTCGCGACAAGGGCAAAAGAATTTTCACAAGCGAAGATTATTGAGAAACTATGTTTTGATAATACATGATAAATATGATACGCTTTCATGATGCATATATATGATACATGATAAATACATGATATGCTTTTATGAGATATGATAAATATGATATGCTTTCATATGTGAAACTGAATATGTTATATTATGACTGGATATGATGTGCTATGTATTTAACGAGTATTTGATGCAAGGCTATTTCACTTAAGAAGAGTGAAGACAACTTGATCAAGTGCAACCATTTGATGCAATCTTACTACTCTGAAGAAAAAGCTTGATGGGCCATACATTCATAAAGATTATCCAAGAAGATCGGCTACTTCAAGATGAAGATTTTTTCTTTAGAGTCATATGTAACAGAACCTTCAGAAGCATGCATATTTCATACTAGACTATATGCTTTGAAATCATACAAGCCATTTGTTTACAAAAATTTAAGCTTTCATAAAAAGATACGTTATGAATATTGTAGCATTTCAAAAACACCTTTTTGAAACAGATCATTGTACTTTCTAAAAGCATTTATGAAAAAGACAACTTGAAAAGATATAAAAGCTGATGATAGAGGTATTTATGAAAGAAAATGACAAAATGCATTGATTCATAATACACAAGCATTCATCTTGAATTGACGATTTGAGAAAACAAATATTATTTTATACACAACTACTTATTGTTTAACAAGACAATTAAGTTAGGAAATGACCATTTATTTATTTAATACTAAAATCCACACTCAAAAATGTCGACTTATATTTAAAAGTCATCATTCTTTTTGTAAACATTAAATGACACTTCAAAAGCATTTATTCAAGAAATGACCATTTATAAAATAAAGTACTTAACAAGCATTTATTGTACTTACATACATTTAAACAAAGAAGTGACGATTTGTAAGAAAATAATTAATGTACTACAAGTCATTAAATTGAATAAAGACAAATTACATTATAAATTACATGTCCAAATACTTCAACGTTCAATGTACTACAAAATATTTATTTCACAAAAGACACATTACAAATTAAATATCATTTTTAATCACACCAACGTATATTGTACCTTAAACTATTTAATTTAGAAATGACGATTTGAAGAAACTATCATTGCCAAAATATTTAATACTTGACAATTATTTAAATTTATGAAATGACGATTTCTGAAAAAGCAATATATAGTACACATATCATTTCACACCTTTTCTCATAGAAAGTTGTTTTGAGATGACCTGGCATCTCATATCACAAAAGGACAATTATTCTAAAGCATTTCAAAAAGCAACGACTATTTTTGAAGACCTATATATACAGACAAAATAATATTTCAAAGATACATGTGAGCTTTCAAAGAGAAAAATCCTACTCGACACACTGAAAAAGAGCTTAGAAAAAGAAAAGGAAAAGAAAGAGAAAAAGACAAGAGAAGCTCTCTGACAAAAGAATCAAGTGTGTGTGAAAAAGAACATTTTGTTCTCCTGAGAGATTATTCTGCCTATTTTCAAAAGAGAGAACATTCTGAGAATCTTCATACATGTATTCATACTCTGCATATCATTCTGAAGGTTCTTTAGGAAAGTGTTGTAACTTTCTGTTATCTACTGTAACCCTTCTCTGTTGAGAGAAGTAGACCTCTGTGAAAGAGGGTGTTTCCCTTCTCTGTTGAGAGAAGTAGACCTCTGTGAAAGAGGGTGTTTTCCTTCTCTGTTAAGAGAAGTAGACCTCTGAGGAAGAGGGTGTTGTACTATTTATCCCGTAACACGGATTTTATAGTGAAAGGCTCAAGTGTTTTACTTGGGGACTGGATGTAGGTCAGTAACTCGGCCGAACCAGTATAAATTTTGTGTTTATTGTGTTGTGCCTAATTGTCATATTTTTTATATTATCGATCTGAAATGAATTTCACTATTCACCCCCCTCTAGTGGAATTTCATTTGGTATCAGAGCAAGTTCTGCTGGTTTGGACATAACAAGTTTTTCGGCACAAAAATGGCATCAACCTCTTATGCTCGTGACATCGAAGGTCAACACTCATCTCGCCCTCCTTTTTTTAATGGCACTAACTATGGCTACTGGAAATGTAGAATGACCATATTTCTCAAGTCTGTTGATTTTGCTGTATGAAAAATCGTAGAATGTCCATACTCTTCTCCTACATCAGACTACTCTTTATGGACTGATGAAGAAAGAAAAATGGCAAACTTAAATGCAAAAGCCATGAATGCTTTATACTGTGCCATAGACCAAAATGAATTTAACAGAATATCTATTTGTGATTCTGCTCATGATATTTGGCATTCTTTGGAAGTTATTCATGAGGGAACAAACAAAGTAAAAGAAGCTAAGATCTCATCATTGGTTCAAAAATACGAACTTTTCAAGATAATCAAAGATGAAACCATTACTGAAATGTTCACTAGATTCACCAATATCACCAATGATCTTAAATCTCTGGGAGAAACTTATTCCCAGACTGATAAGGTGAAAAAGATCTTGAGATCTCTCACAACTGACTGGGAGAAAAAGACTACAGCTATTGAAGAAGCCCAAGATCTTTCCAAGCTTACTCTGGACGACTTAATAGGCAATCTTATGGCCTATGAAGTCCATATGAAGGAAAGAAGAGAAGAAGAACAATCTTCAAAGAAAAATCTAGCCTTCCCAGCCATCTCTAAGAATGAGGACTCAGAAAATGAGTATGAAATTGCGCTACTTACTCGAAGATTCCAGCGGTTTATGAGAAAGAACAGGCTGTCCAAAAAGCACAAAGAAAAGAAAGATTCTAAAGAAGACACCATGTGCTATCACTGCAATAAGCCAGGTCACGTAAAACGTGACTGTCCTCTACTAAAGAGAAAATCTAAAGTTGAGGAACCAAAGAAAAGGTTCTTCAAGAAGAAGGCTCTTCATGCTCAATGGGATGATTCAGAACCATCCACCAGTGAAGAGTCAAGTGATGATGAAGCTGAAACTGCAAACATGTGCTTCATGGCAAACAAAAGCTCTGTAAGTGAAATTTCTGACTTTTCCTTTGAAGAACTTCTAGATACTTTTCAAGAACTATTTGAAGAATCTAGAAAAATGAGTCTCAAAAATAAAATTTTAAAATCTGAAAATTTACAGCTTTCTCAGAAAAATGAAAAACTCAGTATTGAAAATTATGAGTTGAAAAAGAAAAATTTTATGCTTACTTCTGAAATCTCTTCTACTAGCTCCAAGACTAAAAATCTTCAAGTAGAAATTTCAGAATTAAAAAGTAAAACTGAAAACCTTATGAAAATTGTTTTAAAGTTTACCAAAGGAAAAGAGAACCTGTATAAACTCCTATCCTCTCAAAAATTCTCTTTTTACAAGAATGGTATTGGTTACTCTCATTCCAGCAAACCTTCTTGTACGAATCAAAAGACCACTTTTGTCAAAGGTTCTTTTGAACCTAAAAAGGAGTATTATAATCTCAATTTTAATTCCATGTACTCCTCTAAGATTATAGATAAACCCAAATCAAAATGGATATGGGTTCCAAAGTCTAACAAAAAGGGGCCCGATCGGGTACCAAAAAGAACTTTTACTTGATCTATTTCAGGCACTGAAAAAGAAGAACAGATGGATACTAGACAGTGGATGTTCAAAACATAAGACAGGATATTCATATCTTTTTGTTGTTCTTCATCATAAAGAAGGAGGAACTGTCACCTTTGAAGATAACAACAAAGGTTTAATAATTGGGATTGGCAATATTGGTAATATCGATAAACCCCTTATTAAAGACATTCTCCTTGTTAAAGGTTTAAAACATAACCTCTTAAGTATCAGTCAAATGTGTGACATAGGATATAACGTTAGTTTCAAACATGATACATGCCTCATAGTAGACACAAACGAAAATATTATTTTGAAAGGTATAAGGAAAAACAATGTATATGAATTATACCTAGAAAATATCTCTGAACATTGCCTTATAGCAAATAACGACTCTCAAAATTTATGGCATATGAGAATGAGACATGTTAATTCTAAATATATTTCTAAACTGGCTAAAAATAACTTGGTACGTGGGTTACCTAAAATATCATTTAAAAATGACTATTTTTGTGATGCTTGTCAATTAGGAAAATTGTCAAAATCATCTTTCAAATCAAAGAACATTGTGTCAAGCAAAAGACCTTTAGAGCTTCTCCACTTGGATCTTTTTGGTCCTTCTAGGGTAGCTAGTCTTAATCATAATAAATATGCTTTTGTCATTGTTGATGGTTCGATGCGACCATCTTCATTTTTGCCCAGTCCTTTGAAGGGTTGATAACCATGCTTCAGAAGTAAATCGAATCCCTTTCTTGCTTTCATAAACTGCGGAAACAACGGATGATCTTTGAGAGTGTTGTAGTTGATCCGACCTCCAATCTTAAAGAATTTAGGACCTCTCCATCGAGTCATGGCTACAGTGTGCTGTTATCGTCGCGAAATTTTTCCCCCGCCTTCCCTTCCTTGCGGAAGAGAAAACGAGAGAAACGCTTTCGCGCTTCAAACTTGACCGGATTTTGGAAATTGTTTTGAAATACTCGCCTCCGTTTTGAAAATTGCGGGAAAATCCATGGGATGGGGCTCGACCTGTCGGTACGAGGTTCAACCGTTCCTGCCGCCTTTAACAGGGGTAATCGAACCAAGGACCAAAATTGTGCTTGACTTAGTTAAATCATCAAAATCATGTTCTATCCTAAATGCACAGAGAATTTAGGCATGTGCTATGAGATTTGGAAAATGCAACTTGGGAAAACATGATGTATGCTTGGAAAATATTTAAAGTTGAAAAGATTTCTCAGGAAAAGAGTAAATTTCTCAGGAAACTCAGATGAAAAGATTTGAAATCTTGAGAAAGTTTATAAAGACTTGGGAAAATTATGAATGGTTGAAAATCCTGGGAAAATGGAAGTGATTCTTGAGAAAAGATGAACCTTTTGAAAAGGGAAACACTTCTTAGGAAAACTTGGACTTTGAGAGTTTTCTTAGGAAAATGATGGAAGATTTATAGGAAAGCTCATTGGAGAAGGAAATTCAAAACTTGTGGAATCGAAATCCTGGGAATTTTACCTTTTTAAATACTTGGAAATCGATTTTGGATCTTGAAGAAAGATTGGAAAACTCTTTTGAATATCTTAAGAAAATATCCTTTTCTTGGGAAAACTGTGGAAAACTTGTCTTGGAAAAACCGATTTTGAAAAATCCTTAGAATTTCTTGAGAAATCGATTTCTTGAGAATGAAGTTTTCTTGAGAAAATCTTGAGAAAATCAATGATTTCATGATGCAAATGACATGAGTGAATGAATGCACTTTGAGAAGATTTTCTGAGGAATTGGTTGGAAAATGTGCATTAAGTCAAGATAAATCCTTCACATATTCTGACTGTGGCCATGAATATGTTCAGAACTTAGTTGATTTGATGCACATGATTTTGAAAACTTTGGAAATATGATGTGCATTTTAAGATAGCCTAAGAGTGTAGGCTCAATGTGACTAGTAGAAAGATGATGGATCTGGGTCTCGTCCATATTCCGACTAGGGCCGTAAATATGGATCCCACCGAGTCCATCAACTCCCTAAGAGTTGGTGCACGTGCCATTCGTGAACATCCATAGTGCTTTTGAAATAAAATGCATGAATCATAGAAACAGGATATTGCATAAAATCAAACTATATGATATGCATCCTAGTCTAAGCAGGAAATTAAATCTCTTATTCCAAAATTTACATTATTACATCATTAAATAAAGGAAATAAAAGAAATTTGCAGACTTCAGCTCCTTCTTTTGAATGTCCCTGTCAAACTTGAAATAAGGTTAGCTCAAATATGTGGGTTTTTCCAAAATTTTCCAATAATATTATGAAATTATTGGATTTAATTGGATATAAACCCTATGATCATGCTTCCTTGATATTTGAAATGATGAAAATGCAAGAAATTCAGTAGAAAACAGTTTGAAATTCGGAATTGAGGTTAAAATAACCAAAATACCCCTAAAATTAAAGTTACATCTTTAAAATCAGGGTTTTTTGAAGGAAAACTTGGTAAAATTGAGATTTTGAAATTCAAATTGAATCAAATGATGATGAAATGCAGTAAGAGACATGATGACATGCTGCTAGACACATTAAGACTGTAAAATCAGAATTTGGTATTTTGCAATTTATCAAAAATAACGATTTTCGCTTGGATCCGGGTCCTGCGGGACCCTGTTTTGGTATTATGGATGATCCGAACCTCAAATGGATTCCAAATTGCACCAAATTCGGTATGAAGCATCTACTTACTTTGATAAACAACCTAGAATGCTAAAAATCATGAAATGATATGATTTAAATGCCAAAATTCAAAGAAAGTCCTAAAATGGTGGATTTTGCCTATGGATCCGAACCAAATGCAATGTCTAATATGATAATGCAAGATTTACACCATGGAAACTTCTGATATTTTGCAGACTGCTAAAAGACCCGAAATGGAACATTTTTGGTTTTTACAGCCTCGGGATTTGAGCCATGGTGAGTTCAATAACAGAGATTTAGTTCTGACAGAGGTAAAAATCACCCTAGTCTGATGTAAAATGCCCAACAAATATAAAACGGCCATGGAAATTTATGAAATTAATCAGAGTTATGCACGACACCTACATGAACAACTTTCATGTTTATGACTTTGGCATTTGATCAACGAAAGCATAAATAAAAATATAACTATTTCTGCCTAAACTAACAGAACAGACAAATGTAGAAAAATAGGGGGCTGACAAGAAAAATTCTAATCAGGGGTCAACACTGTTCTAAAAATTACAGGCTTTTAGATTCAAACAGAGTACATCTCGGACACCACTTTCATTTTTTACAGTTTTGGATTTGGAGCAACACACAAAGAGAAACCATAGCCCTAAGTCGATCCAAGATCTCAGAGGCCCAAATTAGGCTCTGACACGTGTCCCGAACTCTCGGATTTTTGTCAGACATAAAAAAAAATCAGAAAAATCGGAATAAATCATATTAAAAACTAGACATTCTCCTTAGTTCGAAACATCTTTCGTATCGAAAATCGGATCTCCCATTAGGGATATCTCGATTTTACAAGTTGGCAAATGATTTTCAAAACGCATCTCGGGTAAAAAAACCCGACTTGCCATTTTGAATGTTTACTGTAGTAAACAAATTCAAATGCCTCCGAATTTTTGGCAAAATTTTAGGGACACCTAAGGGCGCATTTCGTGATTTTTTGGGGATTTTTAATAAAACATAAATGCATGAAATGACGTGTGGACTGACTGACAAAAACAGGGACCTACTGAAAATAAGCAGAATTGAAATAAATGCTAAATTAATCCTAATTAATTCATGAAATGTACTAAATGAATGAAATAAAATGCAAATTAAATCTAGCTAACTACATGCATGTTAAAATCATCAAGGAAGTATAATTATGTATTTTTATATATGTCGTTTTATGATAATAGCTCAATCCATCCCTCGGATGAGCTCTTTCTTCAAACGACAACACGAATCAAACCAAAAGAATTATCATAGTGAAATCAATAGGAATGGAAGCTTACCTTGTGTTCTCCAGCGGTTTTGGAACTCCCAAAATGAGTGGCTACCTTGATAATGGGCTCCAGAGAGGCGTGAATCCAGAGGAAACCAAGAAAGAATGAAAATGGAATTCTGAAGTTCAATTCTCAAACAGGGCTCTCAGAGTGAAAATGCTAAATCCAAAAGAAGCTCCCCTAGGCTGGGCATGGGGCCTTGTATTTATAGAGATTTTTGGAAAATTTTGAAATTCAAAGAAGCTTAATCTGAGCCCTCCATGTGGAGCCATCTCAGAGGGTGTTGTCTTGGAGTTTGAAATTCAAATTCTGCTTTATTCTGGAAGGAGGAGAGACTTCCATGTGGCGCCATCTCAGAGCATCCACATTGCCATGTGTCAGAAGGTAGGAGCAGAGGAAGCAGAAGACGCCACCTCAGAGGGGTTTGAATTCTACTTTTTCTGATGAAAGGAGAGACTGACATGTGGCGCCATCTCAGAGCATCTTCATTGACATGTGTCAGAAGAAAAGGCAGAGGATTCAGATGGTGCCACCTCTGAGAGAGTTTGAAATTTAAATTTCTGCTTTTTCTAGAGGAAAGGAGAGACTGCCATGTGGCACCACCTCAGGGTGGCTCCTACAATGACATGTGGCAAGAGGGAGGAAAAGGGACACGTGGCACCATCTCACACAAAATAGAAAAGGTGAAGTTCAGGATTTGCGCCACCTCAGACTGGAGTTTGAACATTTGAATTCTAGCTTTCTCTGAAGAAGGCAGAAAGTGACATGTGTCACTTGCTTTTTCTGAAGAAAGCAGAGAGAGACACGTGTCCCTTGCTTTTTCTGAGAAGAGCAGAGGGTGACATGTGTCACTTGCTTTTTCTGAGAAAAGCAGGGAGTGACATGTGTCTTCTACTTTTTCTAAAGGAAGCTGGAGATGACATGTGTCATCTACTTTTCTGAGAAAAATAGGAGGGAGACATGTGTTCTCTGCTTTTTCTGAAAGGAGCAGAGATTGACACGTGTCGCTTGATTTTCCTGAGGAAAGGAGAGAGTGACATGTGTCACTTGCAGGAGACATAATTCAAATGGTGCCACCTCAGAGGAGACAAGTTCTACTTTTTCTGAACAGGACAACACATGACACGTGGCATCTCATGGTGACCTTGGAATGACACATGGCACAGGGTGAAGATGGTAGACATTGACACGTGGCATAAAATGAAGAGGATGACTAATGACATGTGGCGGCATCTTAAGGTGGCCCCACGCTGACACGTGTCAAAGGATGGCAGAAGAGAGAAGGTGACATGTGGCACTTCTAGGTGAACCCTATGCTGACACATGGCAGGTAAATGGGAGGAGAGAGAAAGGACAAGTGGCACCAATCTAGGGGACAAGGTTCCTATTTTTTTGGGTTTTTCAAAGTTCAGGTTTTTCAAAAGAAAAGTCTATGTGACACCACCTCAGTGTGGGTCCCACATTGCTTCTTTATTGAAATAAGAACAAGACAACAACCTCTTTTTGGAATTTTCATAAAAAATTGGACTAATTGGTAAAACAGAAATTTTTGGAAAGAGTTGGCCCCTGTAGGGCAATTTTGTAAAAGAAAGATATTTGAAATTGTCAAAAGGGCAAAATCTGAGATAAGGTGGCTGAAATCCATATTAAAACTATCCAGATCATTTTCCTGAGGAAATATTTTAAAATTCAGAGCCCTGGGGGTAAAATGGGAAGAACTGATAATTTTGAAGACCCAGGGTTTTGAAATCAATTTTGAAAAGAGTTGAAATTCTAATCTGGATTGAAAATTTTGAAATCGAGAGTTCTGGACCTCGAAATGACATGCTGTGCAGTGCAGTGATATGAAATGCTCATGCAATGCTATACAATGACATGTCTTATACAATATAATCTTGAACCAAGACTTGGAGATGCCTGTCTCCTGTCAGGAATAAAATTTTGAACATCTGAGCTAAAATAGGGAGACTTTGAGAGTTCCAGATGAAATTTAGACTTTTACAAGGTTCGAACTCAGAAAATGACCATTTTGCCCTCCGGCAATTTCAAAGGCTGAATGATGATGTTTGGTGAAAATGTCGGGGAGGTGAGTGAAAATTTGGGGTGTTTACATGTGCAGAGATGATTCTGATGTCTGGAGTACTTTCAGACTTTCTCCGAGACTGATTTCTTCACTTTCCTTGATGCTGGGGATGTCTACTGTGAATGTCGGTCGAGGGATCATGGGCTGTGGGAGCCTTTCTTCTAGGTCCTCTCCCGATACAGTTGTAATCATTCCACCTTTGGACCATTTTACGCATTGATGAAGGGTGGAAGATACCGCATTTGCATTGTGAATCCACGTTCTTCTGAGCAGCAGATTGTAGGTGGGTGGTACATTGACCACATGAAAGAAGACGGAGTGTACTGAATAATTGATGAACACTTCCAAAAATATCTTGCCTTTAGCCGTTTGACCATGATTGTCAAATCCATATATAGTGATAGGATCTAGAATGTACTCTTCTTCCTTGATGCCTAGTGCCTTTGCGATCATTTCAGGACATATGTTGAGGTTGTTGCCTCCATCAACCAGCACATGGGGTACTATCACTCCTCTTACTTGAACGACGATGTACAAGGCATTATTATGAAAAGAGTGAGGTTTTGAAAGGTCCTCATTCGAGAAGGTGATTAGCGCATTTGTCATGGCTGAATTCACAATTTGAGCCATGTCTTCAAGCGTGGTACTGGGTTTAACTTTAATTTTTCTGAGCAAATCGTCAAGTACTTGTTGGTGTTTATAGGAACTCTTGGCTAAGTCCAAAATTGAAACATTGGACAGAGCAGTCAGTGGCTTTTGAGTTAAAATTTTTCCCTTTTCTGGAATGGATTGGATAAAGTGTTTTGGGAACCCAGGAATTTGACTGGCTGCTGTATGAAATACTCTGACTGGCTCTGCTGACACTTTCAACTTACCAAAAGCTGAAATTATGTCCATTTTCTTAGAAGTTGGAGTTGCTTGTCATAACACTAACACCTGATGCTGAACTTGGAGATCTGGAAGGGAACACGGATTGATGTGTTCTTTAGGTAGGAAAGGTTGTTCAGATATCACTGCTGTGGTGTGAGGAGGAAATGACTGATTGAGAATGTCCATTTTTTCTTCTTCATCACCTTCCACCAAAAGATTCTTGTCAATGTAGTCTTGCACAATGTTCTTGAGAACGAAGCAGTTCTCAGTGTTGTGTCCCACTGTCCTGTGGAACTTGCAAAATTGGTCTTTCCATTTCCCCATAGGTACAGGGGGATCGGCCAGTCTAGGCAATTTGATCATCTCTTTTGACAGCATGTACTTGAGCACATCTTCGAGTGATTGGTCGAGAGGAGTGAATTTTCTGTCGTAGCTCCATCCTTCATGTTTGGTCTTTTCACGTAGTTTCGACCCTTGATCTTGCTGAAGGGGCTTGTTATATTGAGGAACAGACTTCACTTTCTGATCACTTTTGTTGTTTGCATTGCCTGTGCCATAGCAGTAATCTTTCTTCTGCCCTTTATAACGATTGTTGTTGCTGTTGGCAGAGTAGGTGAAGTGAGTTTTCTTCTTCTGTTCACCTTGGGGGTTATTTTTGGGAAATGTGAAGCCTTCGTAGACTCCATTCTCTACGTTTAGCTCAAGCCATTCAGCTCGTTCAGTCAGCTCAATGAAAGTCTGGGATGGTGCGGTGGAGATTAATCATCTCAGAGGTTGTGAAAAATTATTGAGGATCAGTGATAAAGCATGTCACTCTGATATGGGATCCCTCATTTTGTTGCAGGCTGATCTTCATTTATGAATGAAATCTCGTGCTTTTTCGTTTTCATTCTGCCTTAGATTGCAAAGATGGCTTAATGTCAGGAGTGCTTCTGTGTTGAACAGGAAGCGTTCAATAAATAAATTCGCAACTTTATTGAACTCCTTGAGCTCGATAGGATTGATATGCTCAGCATACCATTTAGCTGCAACTCCTTCCAAGTTGCGGGGGAAACATAGAAATAGTGCTCTGTTGTCTCTCTTGAATCTTTAGCACTCTGCGAAGAACGTGGCGATATGAGCTTTCGGTCGCCAGAACCGTCAAATTTGATGATTTTTTGGGGAAGGTTTTCGAGACCATCATCCCCTTCTAGGCTATCATAGAAGTCTTTGCTGGTGAAGACTTTCTTGCCCTTGTTGCGGGCTTGCAAATCTTTAACAACTCTAGCCATTTCCCTGAACTGTGCTTGTAGGGGATCTTCTGTGATCTGGCTTTTTAATTTGCGGCTCCCCCTTTGCTCCCGGCCATGTTTCTGAAATGTTGGAGGCACCTCATATTCTTCATCGGTGTCTTCTGTTGATTCTGTTCTATCTGAAATTTTCTCTGGCTGAACCTGCTTCTTGGAAGTCTTTATTGATTTCTTATCCTTGTGACCGTGGAACTTCTGCCTAAATGGATTCTTTTCTGAACTGGTCCCGGCCTGTTCGCTCATCATTTTGTTCATCATTTTCTGGAACATAGCATACATTTACGGATCTATGTCGTCGTCTTCTGGTTGCTAACCTTGGATTCTGACGGATCTGGGTGAATCCATTTCTCCTTCTGAGGCTGAGGAGTACTAAGGTGATGTTTTTCTTCCTGATCTTGTCTGAACCATCAAATGTTGTGGATGCTCTCTGTAGGGCAAAGACCTGATTAGATTCTGAAGGAATTGGTTTTTGGAAGAAATATTTGCTGAAAATATGATAGACAATTTAAAAAAAAGATATCACATTACTAGGGATTGAGTCATCACAGGGATCACGACAATTGTGTTGTTATTCTTTGAAAGAGAAATAAACAATGGAAAATGTGCCTTGTTACCTAGGCGAGGTCGTCAAACCACAAAAGAGAGAAAAATTTATTGGAATGAGAAATTTTGAACTTTTATTGATCTTGACAGAGAGGTGGAGGACAAACAATTTGCCACCATTCATGATAGTCGGCAGACACTCTAGGACCAGGAAAGAATTTAAGAGTAACAAAGGAATCCCAGCTGTAGCGAGCAGAGTGATATGCTCTGGACCATTGTGCGGAAGTGAGATCGAATTCTGCCATAGCTCTTGATAGTAGTCGGGCTTTGACGTACTGTTGTCTCTGGGAGAACTGCCGAACACATCGCTTTGGCTGATAGTAAGTGCAGAAGAATGGTCCCAACAATTTGAACCGCTTGCCATAAGCATATGTATATCTGGGAGGAGACAATTGTCGATTAAAGTAGTCCCAGACTATGTCATCTTCCTGAATGTTGTCGATCATGGACCGGTACTGTGCCACTGGAAGGAGTTCTTGGCCATTGTATCTGAAAGAATTTGCTCGGGCTGGAATGTGCTGGAAGAACCAGGATTGAAGTGCGTAAATGCATTCTTCGACGAGAATAGATTCTCCAAGTGAGAAATGGGTCAAACCCCGATACAGGAAAGTGAGCGCTGCCATGGCTATGGAGAGACGGTTGGTCTGTCGACTTCCCCATCTTCTCATGAGCTGGATTATTCTGATATCCATGTAGTTTTGTCCGTCTAGGAAGAGGGCTACTCCTACAGTGCATAAAACCATTGCATTATGAATTCTTTCTCTAGCTGTCCTTGATAGTGAGCTGACTTCGACGAAGGTCCCGTACTAGCGGTACAACTCGAGCAGATTGACGTATTCATTTCTGTCTAATTGGATCAGGGGCCAAGATCGACGGCCTGTCATACGAGTTAAGGAATCTCGGAGGTCCAAACCCTTAACATTGATCAGGAACTGATGCTCTAACGGATCTCCTGGCTGGCCGGCTGGTTCTGGTAATCCCATAATTTCTGAACATTCATCCATTAAAATGGCCATCTCTCCCCATGAGAACCAAAAAGTGCATGTGCATGGATTTCATCGCTCTGCCATTGCGTGGATCAGGTTGTCATTTACTGTCTGCTTTCTAACTGTTGATGCCACTTCTAACCCACACTCGCTCAAATGGTTCGGGAACATGCGAGAAAAGCTTTTGAGCCATGAATAATACCACCGGGGAATGAAAGTTCCGGTGCTAAGGGCTCGATGTTCAGGACGACCTTGTCGCACCTCATAGAAGATGTGACCTTCAGGAAAAATAGGATCGATTTGACTGGATGCCATCAGAATGAAAACAGAGAAAGACTCTGAATCAGACTTAGGAAAATTATGGAAATTTTGAAAATTGCAGGCAGGATATAAAATGCGGCTAGAAATTCGAGATCCAGTAGAATGAGAGAATGGAAAACCACCTGGAGTTTTGAAAGAAATTAGATGTTTGGGAAAATCATCCAGGGTTTTGTGAAAATAAAAAGAAAAAGATGAGAGTATGGATATTTAGAAAATATTTTTGGGGAAAATATGAGAGGAATAAAGGAAACATAAAAACAGTCACATCCTGCATAAACATTTATGCACATACAGCACTCCCTAGAAGGCTGACTCTAAGATGCATCATTTTGAAAACAGTTGTAGGACCTTAATTCTAACTCTAAGTTCAGATCATCTTTGTCCAACCCAGTTATGCCGATATACTCGAGTTGAGACCCGAAGTACGTGGCATAAAATTTCAACTCCGGTTCTAAGGTAAGGTTTTCCAACATCCTTGAGCGCCTACCGATATACTTCAGACTGTGGCCCGTAGTACGTGGTAGGGGGGCGTCAACCCAAATAAGTGGCCCAGTTGTGAGGCTCTGTCCTGAACTAGGGTTCTGGAAGAGAGCCCAGCAACGTGATGACCGGGTAAAGATAGGTAAAGGGGTTTGAAAAAATGATCACATGCAAGAAATAGAGGTCTCTAAGTCCTAAAGAGATAGATTTTTGAAAACTTTTTGTAGAAGCATACATTGTTTTCATTCAGATTCTAAATTGAGGAGAGTTGTATTTAGACCTAAGTCTATGTGAGCATGAAAGTATCTCCTCAATCTGGTCCTACCAAACCATGCCTAAGCTATATGCAATCAATGTCAACTGGGTCAAAATCTAGGCTCCTAGGTTTGCCTGATATCAGAAAGTAAAGAGCTGACATTTTGTGAACACAGTTTTGATGATTGAACTAAGTCAAGCACATAATTGATCAGACAAGGACAGGTCCCATCACGGTCGCCAAACCTGTTATCGTCGCAAAAATTTTTTATCCTTTCCCTGCGGGAGAGAGGGGAAAACGTTTCCTCGAGTCAAACTTGACCAGAATTTGAAATTTGTTTTGAAATACTCGCCTCCATTTTTTAAAATAGCGGGAAAATCCATAGGATGAGACTCAACCTGTCGGTACGAGGTTCGACCGTTCTTGTCGCCTTTAACAGGGGTAATTGAACCAAGGATCAAATGTGTGCTTGACTTAGTTAAATCATCAAAATCGTGTTTTATCCTAAATGCACAAAGAATTCAGGCATGTGCTATGAAACCTTGTAAAATGCAAGTTGGAAAACATGATGTATGCTTAGAAAATGCTTTGGAGTTTGAAAATATTTCTAAGGCAAAAGATGGAAATAAGTTTCTCAGGAAACTCAGATAAAAGGATTTGAAATCTTAAGAAAATTCGTAAAAAGTTGAGAAAATCATGAATGGATAAAATCCTTGGAAAATGGAAAGAATTCTTGAGAAAAGATAAACATTGAAAGAGAAAATGTTTGCCAGGAAAACTCCAACTTTGAAAATTTTCTTTGGAAGATGATTGAAATTCATTAAAAAACTCTTTGGAGAAGGAAAATCAAAACTCAGGAAATTGAAATTCTGAGAATCTCAGCCTTGAAGTATTTGAAAATCGATTTTGATTCTTGAGAATGATGAAAGACTCCTTTTGAAAATGAATCTTAAGAAAAGAATATTTTCCATGGAAAATTGTGGAAAACTTAATTTGGGAAATCCAACTTTGAAAATTCTCAGAGTTTCTTGAGGAATCGATTTCCATGGACTGAACTTTTCTTGAGAAAAAAATTTGAGAAATGCCGATGATTTCATGATGCAAACTATCCTGAATGAATGAATGTCCTTTTATGAAAACCTCTTTTCAGGAAAAATATGCAATTTTAGAATTAAACTAAAGTAGAATTACCACATATTCCGACTAGGGCCGTAAATGTGCTAGTAATTTACTTAGCTAATTCTAAAATATTTTGTAAAATTGAAGATATGCAGTGAAATTTTGGAAGATAGCCTAAGGGTGTAGGCTCGGTGTGACTAGTAGAAAGATGCTGAATCTGGGTCTCGTCCATATTCCGACTAGGGTCGTAAATATGAACTCCACCGAGTTCATCAACTCCCTAAGAATTGGTGCATGTGCCATTCGTGTACATCCATAGTGATTTTGAAATAAAATGCATGAATCACATAATCAAAATATTGCAGGAATTCAAACTATATGATATGCATCCTAATCTAAGCTGTGAAAGTAAATATTATTCCAAATTTTACAATTGATTGTTACATTGTTGACAACAAAAAAAGAAATAATAAATAAATGATAGTGTCAAGAGAAGCCACATCTTTCAGATTTTCCTGCAAAATGAATTAATACGAGCAATACGACATACAAAAAACAGAGATGGAAAATTTCATGTTGATGACAATGCGCAAATGGCTATACATTAACTATAATGGAAATGTACCATTTAATGAAAATATAATGTCATAGGTATGACTGGGATGCTTATAGAAATGCCTAGATGCAATACTTGAATTAAATGAAAATTTGCATTATCTCTAAATGCATGAGAATATGACTATTTAAATGTATATACATTTATCTAAGGCAATATAGATATTCAATAAGGAAGTACCCTATTTAGGTTTAAGCAAAAGATGCATGAGGATATGCATATACAAGACTAATAAGAAGATGCAACATAGGGCCACAATCTTGAACATACCTGATTTGCTAATGAAAATGCAACAGATGATAGGGTATAGAACATACAGTGAATAGGTTAAATGATATACAGGTGATAGACAATGTGATTGCAATATGCTATGATGAAGGTAAATATATGCATGAACGTAATTTAGCTACAGCTAAAGAATGCCAAATATATATATATATATATATATATATATATATATATATATATATATATATATATATATATATATATATATAACAAAAAGGCTGAATTAAACTAAACCATCCAGATGAGGACACAGGACATATGTTGTGTAATAAAATGCAGTGTACACAATGCTAAGTACAGAACACATGAAGAAACAAATGCTATATCAAAAGAAAACTTAAAAGAATATATAGGCAGTCATAGATCGTTGGCTGGGATAAGAAAACGGTCATCTCAATTGGATGACCGATTAGCTTCAGCTAGTTGAATTTAATCAATGGTTGGAGTTCTCGAATTTACTCATCACAGCTGAACAGAATTCAGCGAAATTTCAAAGGGATTGAATCCAACGTATACAGCCAACTGATCTTATGAATTAGAATTGATCCCAAGATCGATTCTATAGATCG